>NC_060193.1:42874062-43175536 GCF_021184085.1 Oncorhynchus gorbuscha
GTGCTCACCGTGAGGCTAGACAACCACGGCCACCAAACGTATGCCCTCTGCTGAAAGGAAGAGGTGGTCCTTACAGCTAAACCCCTCCCCTTTTGATGGCTCATGGATGAAGCAACGGGGGGACAAGGATTGGAAGTGACATTTTCTGGGCCCTGCTTTCATCAGCAGTGGATGTTACTGTTCACAGACTAGCTCTTCGAACACTATTTCTGTCACTTGACTCTGTCTACGGACCACGTAGAGATGAAGCGATCTATGCAATTGGCTTGTTTCAAACCCAACCTCCAGCCTTACTATTGGTTCTGGTTCCTAACCCATGGGCTTCCTGGAATCACGCCAGCACGGACACACTTGTGGGCTAGCCTCCCGGCCCGGTGTGGGGTGTCGTGGTTCAGTCATGTAAAACCATCCAGCGCTGTCAGACCACAAACAGACAAGCGAGAGATACTGTCTCACTGACAGCTCTGCTGGCAACACTCAGAGAGAGAGAGAGAGAAAGAGAAGAGAGAGCGAGAGGAGGGGGAATGTCAGTCAGAGCCAATGGATGCTCTACAGGAGTGACTTCATTATAAAGATGGTGCTTCAGGACAGGCTGCTGAGTTGTCCATGTTAACTATTACTGAAGGAGATGTTAAATGGATGCACCGTAACAGTTGTCTTATGTTTTGTTTATGATGAGTGGGCCGGGTTATTGGGTATTACCAGTGTAAGACAACAACAAAAAAGCATGTTTGAATATGACATTTTTACGTGTCGCTCTTATTGACCTGACGACTCGATCTCATTCGCGCAGCTCAAGAATAACATTTTCCCACGCCGGAATCCCCGCATCAAGCTTTTGATTGAATATGACCCCTCAGTCAGTCTGTGAGCAGAGTCCCCTCTCTTGATAATGTCGTCATCGTCAGTGATTAATGTTCATTCCCACATTGTTTGTACTCTGTCTCGGAAAGTCCTCGATGGTGTCACCCATGTGAAAACATGTGGCTGGTAAGCCCCACATCCATCTCTATACTCTCAAACAGCTGGAAGACATTTTTTATTTTTTGTCTTCAGTTGAGAATGCTCCAAAACATAGAAACCAAAGACAAACTACAAACGATGCTTCCCTATCACATGAGATGGATGCTGGCAGGATGCATCCCTCATTAGAAAGTTGAGGGTATAAAAAAAAGGGCCAAGAATGTCATGCTAATAACAACTGGTGGCCAAGATCATTGGAAATATGCTTGAAATGGGACCAGGCCCAATTATGATAATAGCTAGCACATATTTAAGTTGGTTTGTTAGTGGTTATGTCGAGCTCTGAAGATCAGATGGCCCTTAAAGGGGAAGTTCACCCAATTTACAAAACGGTGGCCATGTAAATAAAGCCTAAGCATGGATTCTATAGGCTGCTTTCAGGGGAAGAAAAACAATATTTAATTGTGCGTGAACTATCCCTTTATTAACGATCAACAGTTATCAATCTCACCATTATTGTACATCCAGAGGTAGTTTAGTTCAATTCCTGCCCATTTAACCACCAAATATGTCAGAGGTGTTTTCCATGAGATGAGTCCACGTCCCATAGTTGTGTCCATCCACCGATATGCCTCAACCCCGAATGAGTGGAAAAGATAAACCACTAAATCAAATCAGTCAACGATGGGGCTTCCATTTACAAGCGGTGGACCGGGATGTGAACTTACCCTTTAAGTAGGACAATCGAATGTGTTTTACGGTTAGAGTGATGCCTCCAGAGTATTAAGTAAAACATTTCTGTGGAAGCCACTATGTTATCTGGCGGCTTAGATAACGGCTAAAAGGGACATATTGAGTGGGGTGAATGTGTGTGGCAATCCAGGCTTTTTTAGTTTCCTCAGAGCGACGAGAAGTGTTCTTGGCACCCTCTCACAATGTGCTTTTACATCAACCGGGGGTTGGGCACCCCACTCTGTCCATCTCACCGTAGGTCCGCTCCCAAGCTCTTAATATCTCTAATCAGGTAATGGAGCGATAACATTTATTTAGTCTGCAGTAAGCACTTTTCTCTTTTCCCGTCTCCTGCACACACACCGACACAATCTCTCACACACACACACACACACACACACACACACACACACACACACACACACACACACACACACACACACACACACACACACACACACACACACACACACACACACACACACACACACACACACACACACACACTTACACTCTCTCTCACACAGGCGCACATACACCCCTCCCCCGACACACACACACACTGTACCCCCCCTTCCCACACACACACACCAGCAGCCAATAGCCATTGCCCCTGGAGACCACATTAATGATTCTCGTTGAGGGCTCCAGTTAAGGTGTTTCTTGCCAAGCAATTACTCCCACCTCTGTCCACATGCCAAGTGTTGTACACACACACACCTCGCGAGATGACAACAAACCTGAAGTTAAAGTGCCGTTTTCAAAAAACAGCACCGTGGGGGGGGGCTAAGCTTAAGCACTTCTTAGCACCACTCTCAGTGCTGACACTCTTTGATGTTTCATGATGATCACATCACAATGCAGTGGGTGGAAGCCAGGAGGGAACTGTGTTTGATTATATCTTCATCTGTTTAGAGCTCAGTGCATAATCTATTTGTAGGGTGAGGATGATGATGATGATGACGATGGTGAAATTGTTTGCTGATACTTCACTTGGGCTCTGGAACCTCTTTGTGAGCAATGTGAAAAGTGTGATTTGAAATAGTTAAATGAATGTGAATATGGTCTGTGGTAATAAAGTGGTATTTTTCTACGTTGTGGTACGTGTCTGTATGCCATTGGACTTGAGCAGCCCCAACACATATTATAGCCTATATTATTGCACGAAACCAACATGTACTGTAGGGATACTTGGCATTGTACATACGTTGTACAATTGTTCTGTTTTATCTTCTTCTCTCATAGATAAGAGGCCAGAGTTTGGAGACAGCAGACTTTTTAATGGCAGGAACCAGTTAGATGGAGGTAAGTGTTTCCACCGACTACAATGTATTTTAAGTGTCCATTACGGCAAAATGTTTTTCCAAATGTGAAAAAACGCCTAGTTTCTAATAAGCCTCTCTCTTTTTCTCTCCTCTCCCCCTTTGCTCCCTCTCCCCTCCTCTCTCTCCTCTCCCCTGTCTCTTCTCTCTCTCTCACTCGCTCCCTCTCCCCTCTCTCTCCTCTCCCCTGTCTCTTCTCTCTCTCTCACTCCTCCATCTCTCTCTCTTTCTCCTCTCGTCCAGGCTGGGCGTTCCCCAAGGAGTTGCGTACGGCGGCCCCGTCCTCCGAGCAGCCAGAGACGCGCGTCTCCTCCTCGGCAGAGAAGGACAACTCGTGGCTGTACACGCTGGACCCCATCCTGGTCACCATCATCGTTATGAGCTCCCTGGGCGTGCTGCTGGGCGCTGTGTGCGCCGGCCTGCTGCTCTACTGCACGTGCTCCTACAGTGGCCTGTCTTCGCGTAGTTCTACCACGCTGGAGAACTACAACTTTGAGCTGTACGACGGCCTCAAGCACAAGGTGAAGCTCAACCAGCAGCGCTGCTGCACCGAGGCATGAGGCGAAAGAGTAGAGAGAGGAGAGGGGTAGAGGAAAGGAGAAAGGCGGCCATTTTGAGGAGATTATCTCCTCTTTTGTTTTCTCTGCGTAGCTTGGACTGTGAATTTCCTTTCTGAGCTGAAGGACTACACCTGCCAGATGGAAGGGCATTTTGGGGAAAAGCCACTTTTTAGACTGATCTTGAGACCCCTCCCCCCTACTTCAATCAAAGTGGTGCAGTCCAGTGTGGGGTTTTCTGGACCGAAGCCATTGAGGGAAGGATTGGGTATTTCCCAGAGTGGTCCCTATAGCGGATTGTTCCATTGACAGGGGAGTTCAAATATCAACACATATCAATGGGCAAATACCTACTATCCCCCCCCCAAAAAAATGTTTTGTTTCAGAACTCCATATAAATACATCATAGTTTTCTTGGTCTAGTTTATAAACTGGAAAGATATTAGGCTAAACTCCTTGACACTGAAAACGCCTTAGACAGGTGCTTAGATAGTGTTTGTCTATCACCTAGACACAGTGGCTTAGACATGTGGACACAGTGGCCTAGAACCTAGTGAAGTGAATTCTTTCTGAAGCGTTTTTCTTTCTTATTTCTGACAGACCTGTGGTATTTTTAAACTAATCGCCATCTTTGGTGTGTGTCTTTTTGTTATTTGTTCAAGCCTTCTCTGTTTTATTGCTTGTTTTATCTCGTTGCCAGCCTGTAAATGCTGATAAATAAAGGAGGGAGGAGGAGGAGGAGGGGGAGTTCTAATCACGTTCTCTTCTAAACGTGTTCTGTTGAAGATCGAAAGCAAGGGGGTTTATTGTCAGATTTAGTTTCAGGCGGTTGTTGCCGGTGGGTTGCTTCGAAAAGATGGTTGACGGTCGTGTTTACAGTAAACTGTGACTAGGTGAAGTAAAAACGTCAAGGTTGAAGATGGTTTTGGTCAGCGCAGCGTATGGATTGCTGGGAAATCCAGGCAGAGACTGAATAGCCGTCGACAAATGAGAACTGATGAAGAGAGAAGAAAAAAAGTAATCAATGGATCACTAAATCCTAAAATCAACCTCTCCGGGCACAATGTACTCTGAACGAATCGACAATAAAATGCAAAGTGGGATACAAAAACAAAATATATATATATATATTCTAGACCATTGCTTGACAGTGGACACACATCTGAGCTTGAAGTCAGCGATTGGTAGAGGAAGCACCAGTTCCCTCAGAGTGGACCGATGTGGTCTTGGTGTCATGATTCGTGCTCTCCTCGTCTGATGTTTGTTGCTCTTTTTTCCCCACACTTTGACTCCATTTTGCATTGTCACGGCCAGGCTTGGCGTTTTAACAGGAAACGGGTTCACGGGGGAGAGGTAAAACCAGGAGGATTTAAACACACATCTGCTCCCTCTGGACTATCTAGCCTTGCGAAGGAGGAGAGGGAAAGCGAGCAGTAAATATTTCCACTGTACCTCAGACTTCTCACTTTCACACACACACTGATCACACACACGCATACACACCGTGCACCATGCTAGCACACACACACACACACACCGAAGAAATAGTATCCTGGTCATTCTGATGCGATGCTGGGCATGTATAGGTCTGTGTGCGTCTGGAGGCACTGGAGTGGACCCAGGCTAATGGGGTGGGGGGGGGGGTTGCTGGGCAATGAGGTGGAGCCTATCCCCTTCTCCCTTCTGCCCTCCACCCCACCAAACCCACATTCCCTCTCATATCCCAGAGGCTCCCATCACTGGACCCCATTGACTCTCTTCCAGGTGCCTTGGATCTTCTGTGGCCCAGCTTGCCTTTGTAGCCCGGATCAGATTACAGATACAGGACCGCAGCCCAGTCTGTCTGGGCAAGGAGGGGCCGAAACACACCTCCCTGGGCAAGAGAGGGGCTAAACCTCACAAAGGACCACTCGGACTCTGGTCAGACCTAATTGTTGCTTGGAGGCTTTGTACAGAAATGCTCTTTTTATGATTGTTATTATTAATATTGTTATTCTGATTATTTAATAAAGGATTTATACCATACAGTGGGGTTTGGTGGTCATCGCTGGATGTGCTCATTTGTCTTGCTTTGTGTGAGTTTCAGATGGGTTGTTAGTTGGAGGATACTGAGGTAACCTCTGCTTATACACGCACACACAGTACATTGTGTTGTTTATAGCCATGTACACACTTAAACACTCAGGACAAACACCCTCACAGGCACATTTCTATTCACACACTGTACACCGTTTTGTATTCACAAACACTCTGTATAGGTCACACGCGCACAGGCTTTCAAACATGAACACAGACATGCATACACACAGTGTCAGCCAGCCATAGTTTTCCTCTCATCTCTCCATGGCCTCCCGTTAGCCCAGACCTCTAGTCGCCCTTGTTTAGGAGCTCCAACATTAAAGCTTTTGAAGTGCCCGGCGTCACACACACACACACGCACATATGATTACTCTGCTTCCTCCATTTACATGGCTCCCCATCTCCTACACATGGTTTTGTTTGGCCATGTCAGCTCTCATACCTAAACACTAACACAACCGGAAAGTATGGCCTGTAACATATCCGTGACTGCAAGGATTTCTCTGGTTGGTATTGATAAGAGGGAGGACATGGCTA
Source organism: Oncorhynchus gorbuscha (assembly GCF_021184085.1). NCBI lineage: Eukaryota > Metazoa > Chordata > Actinopteri > Salmoniformes > Salmonidae > Oncorhynchus > Oncorhynchus gorbuscha. The sequence continues at coordinate 42,880,253 of NC_060193.1, forward strand.
CAGTCTTAACATGAACATACTGTGAATTGAATCTAAAGGGAAAGCTTAATGAAATGACATAGTTGAGCGAATTATCACTTGAGGTGGGAAATGTGGCTCCCAACCAACCAAAAAAAGGTCATCGTCTCAACTTTTCATGTCCCTCACAATGGATTGACAACACTCGCTGTTCGATACTTCCTGGGGAACCGTGGCTCAGCTTTGAGTGGGCTCTTTACTGAGGTAGTAACACCCACTGCTCTACAACCAGTGATTCAGAGCTTTGACACGTTGTTACCCAGTCAAAGTGGGTGCGGCTGTTAGCACGCTCTGCGGTGCAACATAACAGCCCAATTATGGTCCCTAAACACAACACCCGAACCAACAGAGGAGCGCACTACCATCTGTTAGTAAGTGTGATTGATCCCAGCAGAAACGAGCTAGCACACCAGACACAAACCATGACCGAACCGTCAACAGGAAATTACCAAAGAAGCCTGAATGTCGTTGTTCTGTCCGGGGGGGGATCCCTCTGTTCTTACAACTAAAATTATTTCAAAAATCGAAAATGTTTTTCCAAATTATGTTTTTTCCCTTTTCTCTATCGGTTGGAAATGAAATATGCCACGGGAGCTTTGTCCTTTCCTGACATCAGAGAGACGTCTCGTCTTCTAACGTTGCACCCGGCCAGACCAGCCTTCAAAGCATCTGTAAACTGATAGGGCCAGATTAAGAGAGGCCCCGTTCGAGGGTCGCAGCAGGAAATGTATCCAACACGACTGCTAATTCATCTCTACTGTTATGCAATGGAGATGAAGGCAGGGCCAGTAGTGGACGCACAGCTCCCAGCTCCCAGCTCATTACTCATTCTGTAATCACTGTGTCTGTGTGAGGGCTAGCTCCAACCATTTATTTGTGTCTTGATTATATGTACAGAGTGTTGTGTGGTGAGACTGTGCGTTGCTGTATATTTTGTTGGTTGTTGGTACATTTGTTGAATGTAGGCTAGTTGGTTTGAGTGGATTTTCTCTGTGGCTGAACCGACAGATGAGCGAGAGACCTATTGACACTCTTAGGAGCGAGAGACCTATTGACACTCTTAGGAGCGAGAGACCTATTGACACTCTTAGCAAGTTGGATCAGAACGAGACGGAGTGACAGTCCATTCCTACCTTCAGTGATGAACAGGTGCGGACCCCAGAGAAGCGCCGAGATACTGACCCAGTGTCCCTTTCAGCAGCATCCAGACCACTCACATCACTCCCTCCCACCCCCACACACACTCCTTCTCTCTTCCACTGAGCTTTCCCCCTGTCCCACAAGGCACGCTGGGAAGTTGGCCCAGTCACATCCCTGCCTGTCCTGTCCTGTGTGCCAATGGTTCAAAGCTTATATGTGGGTCAGAGGAGGGGTGTACAGGGGATCTGGGCTGCTGCTGCTATAGAAATGGAATTAGCTTCTAGAATAGACTATCCCATTCAAGTAAATGTCTTGTGATAGGTGGACCGGCAGCCACATTGATTGTACCCATAGGACTATTTCCATGGACTAACCATGGACTAACCTAATTACTTCCCTTCTAGTAATTCTATTTCTAGGACCGCTACCGCCCAAACACATCCACAGCCACCTACCTAAACATTTACAGAAAGACAGGCTGTCAATAAATGGAGGACATATTAGAAGAAGAAGAACATACAATATCTCTGTTTGTGAGCTCAAACTAGGCCAGACTCAATGTGGGTCTGTGTCCCAAATGTAACCCTATTCCCTGCATAGTGCACAACTTTGTACTAGTGTAAGTACACCGCTATATAGGGAATAGGGTGCCATTTGGGACACAGCCCTGATTCTCGCTCACCCTGTCATGGAAGGTCATCAGTATACATATATTCCCTGTGAGCTGATTGAATGATGCTCTTTTAAAACTGAAGACAGCACTCCAAGAGGAAACCCTCAGTTATCAATGTATTGCTCTATTTGTGACCATTCAGATGGTGATTTCTCAAGTTATTTCTCAAGTTATTAGTCTACATTTGAAGTCAAATGTCTGATTTTCTGACCTGGAGATCAGATGTCATGAGTTTCCAGTTGTCTTGAAAGCACCATTACATCCTAGTGCAGCAGGAGAGAGTGGTGTTTGTCACGTTTGCACATTCAGAGATTGATTTATAGTCAATCAATGTAATCTAAAATAATTCATAGAGTTTAAACAAAAAACATTCTGTTTGTCATAGATGGACATGATTAATATGAGGTGAAAGGTGAGGAACCGAAGTTTGGAGATCCTAACGAGTTCAGCAAGTCAAGCTAGAGCTCTATGTGACGTTCACAGCAGTGGGGGAAGACATTTTGTTGAAGAGAGACCTTTAGAAAATATGCAATTTTTTTCATATAGTTTTGTTGAATAGGAAATAAAATATATTAAAATATGATATATTTTACATGATGTGTCGTATTTGTACTGTGTACTTGAGCTTGTGTCCTCAAAGGTGACCACACTTCAGCAATGTATGACTGTTTTTAACAGAAAGGTCAGATTTGAACTTTCTTGAAGTATGCAGCGTTACTAGAAATTGTTTATGTCCCTCTCATGATAAATAATTACTTTTTGGAATTACATAGATTTGACATAGCCTTTTGTTACTGCTTTCACTGTCTGTGACAAAAAATCTGTCACGTCCTGACCTGAGATATCTCTGTTTTCTTTATATTTTGGTTAGGTCAGGGTGTGACTAGGGTGGGTACGCTAGTTTTTGTATTGTCTAGGGTTTCTTGGATTGTCTAGGGTTTTTGTAGGTCTAGGTGATTTGTATGTCTATGGTGGCCTGATATGGTTCCCAATCAGAGGCAGCTGTTTATCGTTGTCTCTGATTGGGGATCATATTTAGGCAGCCATTTCCCCTTTGTGTTTCGTGGGATCATGTCTATGTGTAGTTGACTGTCAGCACTCGTTTGTATAGCTTCACGTTTTGTTATTTTGTTAGTTTGTTCAGTGTTTCATTCTTTGAATAAGCGTGACAAAATCAGTCCTCAGTTGCCTGCACAAAGTCACCAGCGTAATATGCTCCTCTTCTCCTCAATGCAACATGACAACTGCCACCACAGACGATGCTTCACTCTGGCCCCATACAGACTCATGATTAGGGCTGTTACCGTGACCATATTACCGCCACACCGGCGGTCACGAGTCAGGACAGCAGTCAAATTCCACGTGACCATTTAGTCACGGTAATTAGGCTTCTCCAAGCTCTGATGCTGCTGGTCATTAGTATCCTGCCAAACTTACTAACTGACTGTTACTCAGCGCACTAATGTCCCTCTAGTCACTCTGACATGAATGTAATTGAAAATCGAATAGCCCATGAACTCATGTCGCGCAACATTTATATTGGCTCTGCAATTGCGGGGGGAAAACAGAGTGATGGCCGCTAATAAAAAGAAGAGAATCCCATCAGCTTTCTATAGGCTAGGCCAAATATATTTATTTCTCAACTTTCCTAATATTAAGCACATTGATTCTCTTCACAACAGGAGTATAGCCTACCTGGCTGGCATGAAAATGAACCATGGGAAACGCATCCTCCATTTGCTATTTAAGTGCAAAGATTACAGGTATTTTGTCCCACTGCCCCTGTTTCGAGACAGGTGCATGATAATGGTCCGTTCGAAATCAAAACAAATTTCACACATATATTATTTAGTACATGTAAAGACGAGATCACGAATAGTGAGATGGTTGACAATATTAGCCTGTCACTTGTGAATGATATATTATCACGTGTGAATGAATCCCAGTTTCTTGCCAAGTAAGGCAAGAAACGGCGCATGCTTTTTTTTGGCGAATTATTTCAAATCATAGTCAAACACCTCATGTAGCCAGCCCAAAGGCCTACATGTTTTGATAAGGTTTGTATCACAACTAAAGTTGCCAAGTAACTTGTTAAACTGAAGCACATTAATTTGCCTTACAACAGGTGTAGAGCCTAACTGACATACATACGCAGCGTGTAAGTTTGGGGAAGATAATTTTCACCATAAAAATGCACCTTTATAATAAAAGCATCACATGCACAGTTGCATTTGTGGTCACTTTTGAGAATGGTGGTTTCCTACTAATGGAACATTCACGTTGATAGCCTACTACTGTGTGTGCATTGGTGTGCTTATAATGTAAAGAAATAGCCTAATAGTTTATCAACATTTTAATCTAAATGTTTTCATCTGTTGGGTCAGGCTCATTGTGTAACACATGCGTGTTGAGGCTAATGGTTGTATTAATTTGGGATCTATTGCCTCCCACAACTGTCCCAGACTTTGTTTGGAATATTTCATTCTCGCACAGAATAAAATAGGTCCTCTTTTGAACTATGGGGGATAGTAGATTGACATAGGCTAGTGATTCTGCTGTTTGTTAGGCCTACTCATCTTGTTGGCTGACGAAAAATATATGTGGACAGTTCTTCCAATATCTTCAATATGCGCCTTTGAATTGGATAAGGACACGCGCAGATGCATCTACGATGTGTCTGTCTTCACTTATAGCCTATGAGAAAGACCCGATCATGTGATGAGAGCCATGTAAGTGAGAGGTGCTTCGGCATGCAGCCAGGAGAAGGAAATTATATTTATTATATTTAGCCCAAGGGCACAACGACCACTGGCCGCTTGTCGAACAACTAAAGTTACATTAATAACTCTAAATGTTGTGAACCACTCAACACAGAATAGCCCCATGTGTGCACTCCTTCAAATCGTTTTGAGGAAATATGCTTTCTATTTTATTCTGCTATATTCTTTATACTATAAAATAATATAAAATAATGCCATGGAATGTGTGCCACGGAATATGTGTTATTTCATAGTTTTGATGTCTTCACTATTATTCTACAATGTAGAAAATAGTCCAAATAAAGAAAAACCCTTGAATGAGTAGGTGTGTCCAAACTTTTGGCTAGTACTATACATACTGTAGTTTATATGGAACTATTTGATTTGATATTCAAATACAGGTCTCAGAAAAACAAATCATATTTGATAGTATTTTGAAGACCTCTCAAAGAAGGTATTTGAATATATGCCAAATGATTTGAAGGCTGCCAAATGTTTGAAGAACCAAAAACCTCAACAGTTCGTTGAATTAGTCTAAATATATGATCATAAGCACATGGTTTGGAGGGCTCTTAGATATGAATCTTGATATGATATACATGAAGGACATGGAATCACCTCAACGTAAGAGTAGACCACTTTTGCTGCATCAACATTACTATAATTTTTCTTAATGAGTAAGACATAAGGTAATACAGTAAAACTTGACATCAAGTTCTTACACGTGTAGTAACTAACTGAATTGCCTAGTTAAATAAAGGTTAAATAAAAAACAAGGGGGAAAAAAAGATTGCGTAGCAGTCGAACATGTTTTTGTCATGTCCCGAGTAAACAGTCTGTTTCTTCTGTTTGTTTGGTATATATTTGAATCTCACTTTCTATCTACAAACTAAATATACTTTCCTGCAACCCGCCTCACCCAATGTGGTACGGATCTGCTATTTTTATACGTTATAACTGGAACCTCCATCAGGAGCTAGGCAGAGAACTAGCTATTAGTCTTTGTTAGCCACGTTTAGCGGTCCTTGCCTTTAGCTCGGAAACAAGCCAGCATTAGCTCGGTCAAAACCTGCCAGTCTGCACAGCGCGATATCGGACTGCTTTTCTCTACCACATCACCGGATTCCTGCCGCTCTGGATCATTACACTGGATCATTGCAGCTAGCTAGCTACAACCAAGTGGCTATTGTTGGCTAACGCCTCTGTCCCGAAGCAAGCACCAATTAACCTTGAGCTAGCCTCGAGCTAGGCCCATTTCCCAGCTAGCAATCAAAGTATACCAGCTAATTCTAGGGTTACAATACCTCTTTTGCCAATTGGCCTGGACCCTTTATTGTCGACAAGGAGCTCCGCCAATCCATCACGACTGGTCTGCCGACGTAATCGTCCGATGTGATTTCAACAGGCTTTTCCGTTGAGATGTCGCCAAAGACCCATCTGCTAACCCTGGCCCGCTAGCTTTCTGAACACCGTGTCTCATTGGACCCTACAATCACTCGGCTACACAGCTGATCCCTGCTGGACTGTTCACTAACACGGTACCTCATTTTGTTTATCTGTCGGCACCAGCCTCGAACTCAGGTCCTGAGTTAGGTATGTACCTAACTGACCCTCTCTGCCCATTCATCGCCATTTACCCGTTGTTGTCTTAGCCCTCCCATCAACGCCGGTGATTGCTTTACGCCTCTCTCTAATGTCAATATGCCTTCTCTACTGCTGTCTTGGCTAGTTTTTACTGTTTCACTGTAGAGCATTCAGTCCCACACAAAATGTCTTAGATAGTTTAGATAGACCTCAACTGGCTTAACTGGTGCCTCCAGCGATGCAACCTCTCTCATCGTCACTCAATGCCTAGGTTTACCTCCTCTGTACTCACATCCTACCATAACCTTATCTGTATATTATGCCCTGAATCTATAATATCATGCCCAGAAATATGCTCCTTTTATTCACTGTTCCAAACGCACTAGATGACCAGTTCTTACAGCCTCTAGCCGTACCCTTATCCTACTCCTCCTCTGTTCCTCTAGTGATGTAGAGGTTAACACAGACCCTGTAGCCATCAGTACTACACTTATTCCCCAGGCGCTCTAATTTGTTGACGTCTGTAACCGTAAAAGCCTTGGTTTCATGCATGTTAACATCAGAAGCCTCCTCCCTAAGTTTGTTTTATTCACTGCTTTAGCACACTCCACCAACCCTGATGTCCTAGCAATGTCTAAATCCTGGCTTAGGAAGGCCACCAAATATTCAGAAATGTCCATCCCCAACTACAACATTTTCCATCAAGATAGAACTGCCAAAGGGGGCGGAGTTGCAATCTACTGCAGAGTTCTGTCATACTATCCAGGTCTGTGCCCAAACAGTTTGAGCTTCTACTTTTAAAAATCCACGTTTCCAGAAATAAGTCTCTCACTGTTGCCGCTTGTTATATACCCCCCTCTGCCCCCAGCTGTGCCCTCGATACCATATGAATTGATTGCCCCCCATCTATCTTCAGAGTTCGTACTGTTAGGTGAACGAAACTGGGATATACTTAACACACGGCCATCCTACAATCTAAGCTAGATGCCCTCAATCTCACACAAATTATCATGGAACCTACCAGGTACAACCCTAAATCCATAAACATGGGCACCCTCATAGACATCATGCCCTCTAAATACACCTCTGCTGTCTTCAACCAGGATCTCAGCAATCACTGCCTCATTGCCTACATCCGTAATGGGTCCGCGGTCAAATTACCACCCCTCATCACTGTCAAACGTTCCCTAAAACACTTCAGCGAGCAGGCTTTTCTAATCGACCTGGCCCGGGTATCCTGGAAGGACATTAACCTCATCCTGTCAGTAGAGGATTCCTGGTTGTTCTTTAAAAGTGCTTTCCTCACCATCTTAAATAAGCATGCCACAAAAAATGTAGAACTAAGAACAGATATAGCCCTTGGTTCACTCAAGACTTGACTGCCCTTGACCAGCACAAAAACATCCTATGGCGTATTGCATTAGCATCGAATATGCAACTTTTCAGAGAAGTCAGGAACCAATATACAGTAAGTTAGGAAAGCAAAGGCTAGCTTTTTCAAACAGAAATTTGTGTCCTGTAGCACTTATTCCAAAAGGTTATGGGACACTGTAAAGCCCATGGAGAATAAGAACACCTCCTCCCAACTGCCCAATGCACTGAGGCTAGGAAACACTGTCGCTACCGATAAATCCACGATAATCGAGAATTTCAAGAAGCATTTTTCTACGGCAGGTCATGCTTTCCACCTGGCTACCCCTACCCTAGCAAACATCTCTGCACCCCCTGCAGCAATTTGCCCAAGCCTCCCCCCATTCTCCTTCACCCATATCAAGATAGCTGATGTTCTGAAAGAGCTGCAATATCTGGACCTCTACAAATCATCTGGGCGAGACAATCTGGACCCTCTCTTTCTAAAATTATCAGTCTAAATTGTTGCAACTCCTATTTACTAGCCTGTTCAACCTCTCTTTCATATCGTCTGAGATCCCTAAAGATTGCTAAGCTGCCGCGGTCATCCCCCTCTTCAAAGGGGGAGACACTCTAGATCCAAACTGTTACAGACCTATATCCATCCTGCCCTGACTTTCTAAAGTCTTCGAAAGCCAAGTTAACAAACAGATCACCGACCATTTCGAATCCCACCGTACCTTCTCCACTATGCAATCTGGTTTCCGAGCTGGTCATGGGTGCACCTCAGCCATGCTCAATGTCCTAAACAATATTATAACCGCCATCAATAAAAGACAGTACTGTGCAGCCGTCTTCATTGACCTGGCCAAGGCTTCCGACTCTGTCAATCACCGCATTCTTATCGGGAGACTCAATAGCCTTGGTTTCTCAAATGACTGCCTCGCCTGGTTCATCAACTACTTCTCAGATAGAGTTCAGTGTGTCAAATCGGAGGGCTTGTTGTCCGGACCTCTGGCAGTCTCTATGGGGGTGCAATAGGGTTTAATTCTCGGGCGGACTCTTTTCTCTGTATATATCAATGATGTTGCTCATGCAGCTGGTTATTCTCTGACCCACCTCCAAGCAGACAACTCCATTCTGTATACATCTGACCCTTCTTTGGACACTATGTTAACAACCCTTCAAATGAGCTTCAATGCCATACAACACTCCTTCCGTGGCCTCCAACTGCTCTTAAATGCTAGTAAAACTCAATGCATACTCTTCAACCGATTGCTGCCCGCACCCGCCCGCCTGTCTAGCATCACTACTCCGGACGGTTCTGACTTAGAATATGTGGACAACTATAAATACCTAGGTGTCTGGCTAGACTGTAAACTCTCCTTCCAGACTTACATCTCCAATCCAAAATTAAATCTAGAATCGGCTTCCTATTTCATAACAAGGCCTCCTTCACTCATTCTGCCAAACATACCCTCGTAAAACTGACTTTCCTACCGATCCTTGACTTGGGCGATGTAATTTACAAAATAGCCTCCAACACTCTACTCAACAAATTGGATGCAGTCTATCACAGTGCCATTCGGTTGATCACCAAAGCCCCATATACTACACACCACTGCGATCTGTATGCTCTCGTTGGCTGGTCCTCGCTACATATTCATCACCAAACCCACTGGCTCCGGGTCATCTAAGTCTTTTCTATGTAAAGCCCAGCCTTATCTCAGCTCACTGATCACCATAGCAACACCCACCCGTAGCATGCACTCCAGCAGGTATATTTCACTGATCATCCCCAAAGCCAACACCTCCTTTGGCCGCCTCTCCTTCCGGTTATCTGCTGCCAATTACTGGAACGAATTGCAAAAATCACTGAAGCTGGAGACTTATATCTCCCTCACTAACTTTAAGCATCAGCTGTCAGAGCAGCTTACCGATCACTGCACCTGTACACACCCCATCTGGAAATAGCCCACCCAACTACCTCATCCCCATATTGTTTGTTTTTTTGCTCTTTTTTTTGCTCTTTTGCACCCCAGTATCTCTACTTGCACATCATCTGCATATCTATCACTCGAGTGTTAATGCTAAATTGTAATTATTTCGCCGCTATGGCCTATTTATTTCCTTACCTCTCTAATCTTACTACGTTTGCACACAATGTACATAGATTTTTAAATTGTGTTATTACGTTTGTTTATCCCATGTGTAACTCTGTGTTGTTTGTGTCGCACTGCTTTGCTTTATCTTGGTCAGGTCGCAGTTGTAAATGAGAACTTGTTCTCAATTGGTTAAATAAAGGTGAAATAAATAAAAAAATATTTAAAAAAGAGATGCACTGCAGTACTTAATGTGGCTGGTGGCCACACCAGATACTGACTGTGACTTTTGATTTTGACTCCCCCTTTGTTCAGGAACACATTATTCAATTCCTCCATTTCTGGCCTGCCTGGTTAAATAAAGATTAAATAAATAAAAAAGTGTTACTGAGACTGCTAACAGTAACAAAATATGGCTATTAAATGTCTAAAGGAAACCTAATATCTGAAAACTGCATTCTTGAATCAACTACAGCCAAGGTAGGTGGAAAATCATGTTAGTTTGTATTCTGGGTTCCTTATCCCTTTAAATATAGTATAGTGTATGTTTGAAACAAGAACACTTACCCTCAGATGGAAAAAGCGTTCAACCTTTTCAGTGGCATGTTGAAAGAGTCATACAGTACTTGACTGTAAAAACATATTTATACTTATCTGTACAAAATATCATTGGTTAATTGTTTTGATTTTATAATGTACACCTGGGACAATGGACATTTAGGAGAATGGACATTTACAGAATGTTTCAATAGAAATTTACCATTGTGTTTTTATTTGTGTTCTTATTTGAATTCTGGTGCCTCTCTGCTCACACAAGCTTGCTAGCTAGCTAGGTAGCCCAATGTTAAGCCAACTCACTGAAGTTCAAAGACTTTCTCCTCCGTAGGTATAATTCTGTGGGCCTGAGTCAATAGGGAGTGAGTCAATATGAATCTGGGGGGAAAACAAAGTGACATACTGTATTTCATATTGAAAACCAGCAATGAAGTATGTCAAAAATGAAAATCCTTTACTTTGAATAGAAATGAGTCAGCCTAAACAACGGGGGGATTTACTGAACGCAACTTGAGGCCCATCATGCAGCCGATAGTTCTCAAGAGCTTTCTTTTGTTTTAATTATGTGTCAGGCAGACGTTTGTCTTTTGTTTTGTGAATAATAATTCTCGTCATTTCCCTCAAATTACTTCTCTTTCCTTACAGACTCCATTCAATGGCACTTCAATCTGTTTTGGGAATAATTTACAATTTTGTTACCAAAGAAAAGCCTTTGAGCCTACAAAGTTTTCCCGTAAATAAACTGCATCTGAATTCACTCTTCTTCAACAAATTATTTAGCCAACCTAGACATATTCCAACTGTTTAATCATTTTTGAAGTGCGAAGCTTGGGTGACTCGTGTACTGTAGGTATACTATTTGTTTGCGGTATAAAGGGGCTGGTATGGGTATGTTAACTTTATGTACTCTTTTAATGTTGACTAATGGTTTGTTCTGTTCATTTTCACTCACTGAGTGAGCAGGGGATTTGTTGACGGTACGTTCCCATGCCTTGTAGGTGGTATGTTCCCAGACATTGTGTGTGTTTGTGAGCCTGCATGCGTGCGCACACATAAACACACACACATTTGTCCACGTGTGTGATGATACCCCTCTCGGCTCTTCCCCCCCCCTCTCTCTGACTGATTCTGTGCTGCTCTAAATAACAGCAACCAGGGGAGAGGGGACTTACAACCTCAGTCAGCTGCTCAGATTCAGTTTAGCATCATTCAAACCACTGCCTCCTAAATGCACACACCTGAACTTAAACCCACTCAGGTACGCACACACACATGAAAGCATGCACACACACGTGCACTCGCACAGGTAAGCATACGCACACACACGTGCACCCAAATCAGAACCTCTTTCAATCACTTTGAATGAAAGATATGGAAGTGTTCATGAGGAATTTGAGGAAGAATTTATCTTTGCAAATCCCGGGAATGTTCCTGCATGGTGTTGTTTAAGCGAGAAGATGATAATAACCCAGTAAGGAGATAGGAATCTCTAGGCACAGTGTGGCGAGACTCCGTACACACACACACACACACACACACACACACACACACACACACACACACACACACACACACACACACACACACACACACACACACACACACACACACACACACACACACACACACACACACACACACACACACACACACACACACACACACACACACACACAGACACACACAAGTGCGTACAAGAGCACGCACACACTGAGAGAGGAGGGGGTTTAAGATAGCTAGAAGATGGTGCAAGGATGAAAAGAATAGCTGGGGATGAAGGTAACAAAGGAAAGGTATGTTTGTGATAAGGTCTTGTTTCATTTTTGTTATACCTACAGTAAAATAGAATTGATAGGAAACAGGGCCCAATACTGTTATCAGTCTCTCTCAAGATTTTCTTTTGCAGTGCCTCAGAGGCAGTCTAAATCCCAAATGGCACCTTATTCAATATTGGCCCTAGTAAAAAAGTGCACTATATACAACAACAAAAAAGTGATATCTAGAACCTAAAAAAGTGTTCTTCAGCTGTCCCCATAGGAGAACCCTTTGAATAACCCTTTTCTGTTTCAGGTAGAACCCTTTTATGTTCAATGTAGAACCATTTCCACAGAGGGTTCTACATGGAACCCAAAAGGGTTCTACATAGAATCAAAAAGGGCTCTACCTGGAACCAAAAAGTGATTTCCTATGGGTACTTCCGAAGAACCCTTTTGAAACCCTTTTTTCTAAAGAGTGTAGGGAATAGGGTGCCATTTGGGACAAAGACAAAACAGAACTGGGACAGTGGGACGCTAGCTGTAAACAGTTCTCTGTGGGATTAGCAAGCCTCACAAAAGGCCTTCCTCTCATGAATAGACCGCACACAAATAGGCAGCACTGCACTTTCCATAAATACACGACACAAAACAACAAACACCCCAGAGTCACCGGGCAAAATATATCTCTCCAAATACCACGCAATGCATCAATATCCTGTCTTTATTTTTTAAACTGTATAAAAAGGCGTCACCCGAGGCGTATTTGTGTGAATGCCCAGTGGAGGGACCCTTGGAGCTCGCCACCACGTGCCTGGCCTGTCCTGCAAACAAAGTTGGGGAGGAAACACAGACTTCACATGTGTGTGTTTGAATGGGAGTTGAATGTGGGAGGAGGCTGTATGTGTGTGCACGTGTATTTGCTCACACACACGGGTATACATTCGTGCATATTCAGTGCTCTCCTGAGCTCTGTATTTTAAGTGGGAGCCGCCCAACCTGTATTTGTTGAAGCAACAATGGCTGTCAAAATGAATGCAGTTGTACAGCAGGCAAAAAGGGACACAACGTGATTTACTGTGAACAAAATAACATAAGAACAGAGGTCAGTGGTGAGTCAAACTTAACATTCAGTATCACGTTTAAAGACGAAGTGTGTGCCCAGAAATGGCCCATCTGGCATGCAACATTAGCACAAAAAAATTCAGCTACGGAGAGATATTTTTCCCAGATGTTCCTACTCTTTGAATACACAAATTGTAACGGCTGAGTTAAATATGTGCATATTTGTGTAAAACATCAATGGCTCTTTGAGCTATTCAAGGTGATTTTCACATAGTAGTGGAAACAACAGATCATTCCCCACTGTACGCCAGACTTGGAAAGAAACTCAGCTCCGCTCTACTCAAGACACTGGCTCCCTGCTGGGCTGAGTCTGGGCGAGGTTGTCGAAAACTCAGAGACATACCATAAAAGAATTTGTCCTACGAATATGACTCATGAAATCTGCTGCATTCAATGTTTGTACGAAAGAGTATGGGCAGATAAGATCCGTGTGTGTACATGCCTGTGCGTGTGACATCATGTATGTACTGCGTGACTATGTGTTAGTGTACATGTACTTGCGTGGTTCAATGAATGTTTGTGTGGTACCGTAACATGAAACATATTGGCAGGGGAACATGCCGGCCGGGCAGACACCGTTATTCATAAAAAAAAGTAGATGTTTCCTGAATTGCCATGCCCCCAACCAAATAAATAACCGGCCCTGTTTGACAGAGTGAGATCCCCTTGTCTCCAGATGCTCTGACCTGGCGTGTCTGCCTACACACACTGACACACACAACCCCCTGACACTCACACACACACACATGCCTGTCTGTCTGTCTTGTATCCATCTGCACTACCCAAGGCCTCCCCATCCCCACCAACCCCACAGACAGACACCCAGAGGAGGATCGCATTGCCTGCAAACGATCACACACCAACATGATGGATGGCTATCCCCTCTCGGTAATGCATAAATGCATTATCTGTCACAGCCTGCCCGAGGCAGAGGGAGTAGCTCTTTTTTGACTCTTAGTTGGCCTGGCGTGGCCTAGTGGTATGCCAGCATGGGTTTAAATCCAGCCCACTACTCTTTCAGCAATCCCTCTATCTCCCTTCCGCCTCTGTCTTTATCCCTAAAACATACAAAAAACAAACAATATATGTAACAATGTTTTACACTTACAGTACACTCAGGCAGTTTCTCCAGCCACCTGTCAGACCGGGAGTAGAACCCACCCTTGCGGAAAGAAGATACCCCTCTTCCGAGTGCCAGATCACAAGCCTCACACTCAACTGAACAAATCCTATACTTCTTATAGATCATTATTCATACGGTAGTTGCTATGATCGGGACTATAAATGCATAGGACCCTTAAGAACCCGCTGTTCACTTTGGGGACCCTGAACTGTGGGACTCAGTTGGTAGAGCATTTGACTCTTCAATGTCAGGATTGTGCGTCAAATTCCCTCATATGACAATGTATGCAGGCGCCACTGTACATTCCTTTGGATAAAAGCATCCACCAAAATGGCATATATTATTATATTCTGTACTGTTACTAGATGTAGGCTGCATCCGTAAAAGTGCATGATGATAGAAATGAAAGCAATGTCCAAAGGTGACCCAGGACATCAAGGAGAAGTCAGACTCTGTAGCAATGTGCTATGCTAGCTCACGTGTTAGCCTTCTTGCCAGAGGGGTGGGAGAGGCCACCGATGTGATCATTAAGATGTGGCAGCCTATACATGTACACAGAACAAAAATATAAACTCAACAAGCAACCATTTCAAAGATTTTACAATTACAGCTCTTATCAGTCAAGTGAAATACATTTATGAGGCCCTAATCGATGGATTTCACGTGACTGGGAATACGGATATGCATCGGTTGGTCACAGATACCTTTCAAAAATGTAGGGATGAGGATCAGAAACCAGGTCAGTATCTGAGGCTTTGTCTCATGCAGTGCGACACATCTCCTTTGAATAAAGTTGATCAGGCTGTTGATTGTGGCCTGTGGAATGCTGTCCGATTCCTCCTCAATGGCTATGCGAAGTTGCTGGATATTGGCGGGGAACTGGAACATGTTGTCCAGAGCAGCCTAAAAATGCTTAATGGGTGACATGTCTGGTGAGTATGCAGGTCATGGATTAACTGGGACATTTTCAGCTTCCGGGAATTATGTACAGATCTTTGCAACATGGGGCCTTGCATTACCTCATGCTGAAACACGAGGTGATGGCAGATGAATGACACGACAACAGGTCTCAGGATTTTGTCACAGTATCTCTGTGCATTCAAATTGCCATCGATAAAATGCAAATTGCCATCGTTGTCCCTAGCTTATGCCTGCCCATACCATAACCTCACCGCCACCATGGGGCACTCTGTTCACAACGTTGACATCAGCAAACCGCTCGCGCACACAACACCATACACGCTGTCTACCGTCTGCATAGTACAGTTTAAACCTGGATTCATCTGTGAAGAGCACTTCTCCAGCGTGCCAGTGGCCATCGAAGCTGAGCATTTGCCAACTGAAATCGGTTACGACGGCGAACTGCAGTAAGGTCAAGACCCTGGTGAGGACGACGAGAACGCAGATGAGCTTCCCTGAGACGGTTTCTGACAGTTTGTGCAGGAATTCTTTGGTGGAGCAAACCCACAGTTTCATCAGTTGTTGGCGTGGCTGGTCTCAAACCATCCCATAGGTGAAGAAGCCGGATGTGGAAGTCCTGGGATGGCGTGGTTACACGTAGTCTGCAGTTGTGAGGCCGGTCGGACGTACTGCCAAATTCTCTAAAACCAGAGCTGGGTTATGGTAGAAAAACAAACAGTCAGTTCTCTGGCAACAGCTCTGGTGGGAATTCATGCAGTCGGCATGCCAATTGCACGCTCCCTCAAAATTTGAGACATCTGTGGCATTGTGTTGTGTGAAAAAACTGCACATCTGGCCTTTTATTGTCCTCAGCACAAGGTGCAACTGTGTAATGATCATGCTGTTTAATCAGCTTCTTGGTATGCCACACCTGTCGGGTGGATGAATTTTCTTGGCAAAGGAGGAATGCTGACTAACAGGAACACCCAAGATGACCGTCAACAATGCAGTATAGTGACCACTGCTGCTTTTCATACAACGTTGTATTCCAAACGTTTATGTTCAATTGGTTACAGTGTAGGAGTATCACTGTAGTATTGTTTAAAGGGACATCCCAACAAAATTACTACCAACAGAATACAGTGCCTTCAGAAATTATTAAAAACTATAAGGGCATAGCAGGTCAATGGCAGGCAGACAGACAGGCTGTTATTGTGACAGAGGAGACCTGCAAATTGACTTCTGTTTTCTACAATAAAATGACATGTTCTTTCCTTTGCCAGTTGCCAATGCTTTCAGACCCTTGGTTACTGTCACTCTAGCTATGATATGAGATTGCCCCTAGTGACCAAAACGAAATATAGCATGGTAGTCAGGGTAATCAAAGGAGTAAAGATGTACGAAAGCTGCTGCTTGTCAAGAAGAAGTCCATGGCATACTACCTTACTGTGCTACCCACCATCTCATTTACAGTGGAGTTAATCGATCCCTCGTTCAAGCTACCTCTCTTTTTTGTCTCTCTCACAGCCACTCTCACTGACGTGTTCATTAAGCTTATCTTAACTTTGGCACGATCTCCCTCTTCCTTTCCACTCTCTCTTCATATCTCCCTTTCTGGCTTTGTGTACGCAAATCTCCCTCCAACTCCCCCTTGTATCTCTCTCTTCCTGCCACTCTCTGTCGAGGAGTGTGGTAAAGGTTCAGTGTTTGCAGAACATGTCTATTTGTGTTTGCCAGCGGCCGCCTGACTGAGCGAGAGAGATCTTCTTCCACTTCCCTCTTCTCCTTTCCCTTCCTCTTCTCCCCCTTTTCGCCCCATCTTTTCCTCTTCCATCTCCTATTCTCACCCCTCCTCTTTCTTCCTCTCCTCTCTCCTCCTTTCCCTTCCTCTCCTACTCCTCATTTAAGAGGACAGTGCTTTTTTTTTTTTTTTACCTTTATTTTACTAGGCAAGTCAGTTAAGAACAAATTCTTATTTTCAATGACGGCCTAGGAACAGTGGGTTAACTGCCTGTTCAGGGGCAGAACGACAGATTTTGTACCTTGTCAGCTCGGGGATTTGAACTTACAACCTTTCGGTTACTAGTCCAATGCTCTAACCACTAGGCAGGGTAGCCTTACAGGGACCTTACATCCTTACAGGGACCAACAACATGTCCTTCTAAACCACTTCACTTCACCTTCACCACTTCACCTGTGTGTAAAGTGTATTGACTACCTAAAGGCTGTGGTATAGTGGTTAGTGGTCATACCTACAGCCCTCATGCATCAGTGTCTACGATTCACGTTCCGACCCACTTCCTATGGCACACTGTTCCTATTATTCCCTTTCTCTCCTGTCCAATAAAAATATGAACTAATACTTTATGAATTTTAGGCAGGATATTGTGTTTAAAACGAGATAAAAGATTACCCTCACAGTGGGAACTGACATGATCAAAGTTGGTTTGTCAAGGCAGTGTTGTTCATTATGATCTTACAGAGTTGATATTGGCAGACTGGCTTGTCTCTTCGGGGGAAGTTCCAGAAAATATTAAGAAAGGCCTCCTTTGGCGTCCTCTCCTACTTATTCAAAGATACAGTAGAAGTAGAAAATTATTTCCCCATAATTTCCGTGTAGATTTAGAAAAGCCTGCGGCATTTGTGGTGCTAAACATGATGTCCTGCTCATTCTGGGATTCTGACATTTGACACCGGCATTTTGTCATGTCATGAGGATGGAACATCTACACAAACTGTGTACAATGTGGACAACCAAAGGTGTTAAGATCACAATCTCAACTGATTCAACTGAGGATATGAGCTGAAAACAAAACAACCCTCCCCTCCAAAAGAAAGATAAACCACAAAGTTGAATGGATTTATAAACCGGTATCCCTTTTTGGTCTCTGTTGAGATCTGAATGGAACATTTCTCCATACTCCAAAGTGCAACAATATAGGCCCACCATTTTATCTCTGTGCCAAAGCTTTAGATTGATACGCCCCCTATCCTTCTCTCACTCTGCCCATCAAACTGAGTCAGTCAGCTAAGCCACTTCAGTTCAGATGGAAAACAAAGACATGGAGGTTGTGGGGGGGGGGGGGAGAAGAATGAAAGAAATAAAATATGTACCTAAAAGAGGCCTTTAACGGTCCTGCTGTGCTGCACAGTGGAGGTTGAGCCAGGCCCCACAATGAACGGGAGAGAGTCTTGTGAGTCTTGTGTCCCAAATGGCACCTTATTCCCTATGTAGTGCACTGCTTTTGACCGGAGCCCATAAGTTGACATTTTTTGGACGCACATTGTGACAGACAGGCCACGGCAGCCATCGAATTCACTGGGGACAATGGAGACGTGTGAGCGGTAGCTGACTGACAGAGGGCCCATTTCCACTCAACACAAAAGACCGGAGAGATGAAGCAGATAAGCCACTCTCTAGACCTTATGTGAGCGGGCCAAATGATAAGATTTCCCTTTCTCGATTCCCTACTTACGTGCGCACGCTGCACGGCGATGGACCCAGGACTATAGTCTCAGCTTTTTATATATATTTTTTTATAGGTTCCTTTTATTCCCCTTCTTTTTAAGCAGCTCAGATGTGACAGCTGCCTTTTCAGTCCATCTCTGGTCTCCTTTGTCCCTCGGGCTGAATTGAAAGCAGGATAGTGGTGATGGGCTATAGGGCTTAAAGAGTGGCTCTCGTCATGAAAAAGTCGATATACTGCGATTTCCTCTCCAGGATTAGGCCTGCTGCATTCTGTAGAATATAAAGCATACTTACACAACATAAGTATCTAATTGAAGGTATCTTCTTAGAAAGCGTATAACTGCCACTTAATGTAATATCAGGTGTTGTTCTATACCACATTGCATTTAGTTTTTTCTCTCAAATACTCAACACCACTAACAGTAAATTGTTGACACCTTATGGACCTAACCTAGTGCTCTGCAGCAGTACCCATGGATTCTTGGAGAACATAACTACTACTAAATGCCTTATGAATCTATTTCATCATAAACAAAAATATAAGGTTACTCTTTTCTATTGTAAATTATTACAGGTATCGGTGAAGAGAGATTTTAGAATTTCACTCCTGGGCTACTGGGTCTGCAGGCTTTAGGTCCAGGCCTGCAGTAACACACCTGATCTTGTTTTATGGTCCAGAGAGAAGACTTTGCTTAGTTCAACTCCTGTTCAAAGCCTGCACACCCACTTATTGTAAATCGGTCGGGATGAGAGCATCTGCTAAATGATGAATTGTGAATGCACAAAAACACGTGTTGGTACAATGATGTCTCTGTGACAGGGATAGAGTGGATAAAGCAGCACCTAGTCAGGTTAGAAGTAAGAAAGAGCATTTTCAGATTAGAACATTAAAAATAATGTATATGGAAACCTTCAGTTGTCAAGAAGCAAGAAACAGGCCCATGACGCAACCATGGTTCACATCAGTATTTTCAATCTGTTATGTGTTGACCCATCAGTGACCTTTACCACTGCACTCTGCTCTCTCTTCACCGACATCTCAGGCACTCAGCATTTCACAGAAAGAAATGAGTCGATTTTGGGCTCAACATCACAGGGTCACAAGTATTGTAACATCAAGGAATAAGCTATATATTAAAAAAAAGGAATATCAATGTTTTTGCTATATTAAAAGAAGAGTTCAATTCGCGTAACAGGGTTGATCTTTAATTGAATCACTAATCACCTAAAATAAATAATAATCTTCAGAAATGACTTTGTCAAAGCAACAGAGTAACTAGCAAGACTTACAATGATGGTGAAAACTTGGATACATTTTTGAGTTCAAATCTCCATGATTTTTGGTACTTTAGCAAGTCTTTATTAATATACGGGATCTGATGTGTTACATTTTCCACGTGGTCTTTATTAAAGGGAGCTTCATTTAATGTAACAGTCTTTTAAAAGTTCTACTTCCAATAACCAAGGGACACAAAAGTGACTCTGTTCGTTGAACAACCCAAAAGAAGATATGAAAAGTGCTACTGGTTGTTTAAGATATGTAAATGAAACACGCTACTGAAGCAAGAAACAGGCCCATGATGCAATCATAGTTCACATCAGCATTTTCAATCTGTGTTCTTTTAACCTATCAGTGACCTTTTCGCTGCACTCTGCACTCTCCTCTCTGACATGTCAAGGCCCTCAGAGACAGAGTTGAGTAGATATTATGCTCAACATCACAGGGCCCCCAGTATCGCAACATCGAGGCATAAGATAACTGAGCAAAAGCAGATATATAGCAAGTGGTTTGTCACAACACATTAGCAGAGACAGAGTGTGTTTAATGGATTCTGTCACAAAGCTTAGCATTCTTCTGGCTGGTCTGATGGGAACCATCCATGCTGTCTAAGAAATCTATTAGATTAAAGAAGGAGGAGAAAATTATGCTTTTACAACAATGTCAAATCAAATCAGATGTTATTGGTCACATACACGTGTTTAGCAGATGGTATTGTGGGTCTAGTGAAATGCTTGTGCTATTATCTCTGACAGTGCAGTAATATCTAACACGTAATATCTAACAGTTTCACAACATATACCCAAAATACACGTAAATCTAAGTAAGGTATGGATTAAATCATTTATTTACTAACTAAGTCATTCACAGAAATGCATTAAGACACACGTTCTGCTAACGGAACCCCCCTCCCAACATTCCGCTGAAAAGGCAGCGCAGGAAATTCAAAAATATTTTTTAGAAATATTTCACTTTCACATACAGCAAATGAAGTCCAATACAGCAAATGAAATGATGAAGTGAAGTACAATACAGCAAATGAAAGATAAACATCTTGTTGATCTACCCATTGTGTCTGAGTTTTTAAATGTTATACAGGGAAAACACAACATGTATTTATGTTAGATCACCACCAAATCCCCCAAAATACACAGCCATTTTCCCCAGCCAAAGATAAGAGTCACAAAAGCAGAATTAGAGATCAAATTAATCACTAACCTTTGATAATATTCATCAGATGACACTCATAGGACATCATGTTACACAATATATTTATGTTTTGTTCGATAAAATGCATATTTATATCCACAAATCTCGGTTTACATTGGCGCCATGTTCAGAAATGCCTCCAAAATATCCGGAGTAATTACAGAGAGCTACGTCATATAACAGAAATACTCATCATAAACTTTGACAAAAGATACATGTTTTACATATAATTAAAGATACACTTGTTCTTAAACTCTTAGACTATCGATACCAACAGAAGAAGAACAAGTCTTTGATATTAATTACTAGTCTGTAGCTACCATTGAACGCGAAGACCGACAACCGCCGAAACATCTATCCATAACAACATGAATGAATGTCATTCTGAACTATCCATTCTAACCACGACAGAGACGGCGGACAAACTCTCCAACAGAAACAAACTTTTCAACAGAGACCCTGACGACACACTGAGCGTAAATATATATACTGATTGCAATTGTTCCTGAATGAGTGAGCGTTAGCATTTAAATTGTTATAATTATCAACTGTGTGTTGTCATCTCAGTCGACCCCCACTTCCCTTTTTTACCAAGTCGCGATGCCGGTTTATCCCACTAGGGAAACTCCATTATCATTTCCTTGTAACTATAAACTGTTTGTTAATAAGAATATACTGTAGACCGGTGTGGCTATTATTGACAAAAAGGATCTTGGGAGATAGTACGGTTGGCATTTGATTGTGAGATATTCTAGGTTGGGTGAACAGAAGGACTTGAGTTCCTTCTACTCCAGGGAAGTCGTAATCCTGGTCGTAATGCTAGAAGTTCTGGTGAGTTACCGCCACTCTAATATCCAATAGTTCTTCCCGGCTGTATGTAATGACACAAAACAATTCCTGAGCCAATAACGTAAAAACAAAATAGTACTTAAACAACATACTGCAGAATTGTTTAAGAGCTAGTCGCGATGCTGCCATCTCCGTCGGCGCCATCGCCTCAATGTGGGAAGGGACTACTGTTTGATCTTTAAAATCCGAATCTGAAGAGCGCCTGCTTTTACGGAACTCTTCTGACACTTCAACTGAAAATTCCACCCTGAATGCCAAATTAAGGGATCGAGTGAAACTTAAATGGATTCATGACATTTCAACTGTCCTGATCCCGAACCTCTCGTCAGACCCTGGACTATACAGGGCAGAGTGCTGGACAGCCGGCAAGGTAAAACTCCAGCAAAGCATCAACCTCAGTGTCTGAAGTACTCTTGCTGTATCGTCAGTTTATATGTATGCTCAATTGAGAGGGAAAGTAGACCTGCAGTGTGGGGATTCTTGAGGGGGGAGATGGTAACTTTACAGTCAGATGGGTCCGCAAGCACTTTTGGGACGTGAACGAATCCGCAAAGCCCTTTATGGAGGAAGTAAGGGGCCGGGTGCTGCTGGCTGACAATGGATCCTCTCTCCATATGACCAAAATCAGTCAGCATGATATGGGAGAGAAGGCTGTGCTTCCCTGTTTCAACCCTGACCCCAATGGGACAAAGACATGGTGGGGGAGAATCCTCAGCCATCAAGGGAAGCAGACATCGTACGTTGTGGACGATGACTCCCTAGTCATCCCATCACCGATGCTCAACCACTCAGGGTTTTATGATTGCCAGCAGAAGCTGCCATCAAGAGTCATCATATCATATGGTCTAATGGTGTGCCTTAAGTCTTAGTCCCTCAAAGAGTTTTGAGGCGAGGTTGCCCTTACATGCAGCTGATGTCCCAGAATATGACCGGGTGGAGTGGTAGAGAAAGACTACAAAGGTGGGCAATGTTATTCTGGAAACAAGATGTATGGATAAGTATAAACAATTCCCTAAAGATTTGGAGGGCAGAATGAATATATTTCGCCCTTACATCTCTCTGGTCCTCTCTAACCTCTCACCAGAGCACAGTGGGGATACTGGGGTGCTCTCATCTCTGAACAGAAGAACATGGTCTGTTTATCAATAACTACAACCCTCTTGATTGAATGGTAGAGAGACCCGTTTGGTAGCGACGCCACAATCTATGCTGTGTACTCTTCACTGCTGGCCTGTGCTCTGCTGCCGAGGGACTTTGCTGTGATCACTGTGGACCTTAAGAACAGGAGAAGAGACCAGGCTTCCCCGAAGATCAGGAGAGGTTAACAGGCTTCCCCAAAGACCAGGAGAGGTTACCAGGCTTCCCCGAAGACCAGGAAGGGTTACCAGGCTTCCCTGCAGAACATGAGGTCTGCAGCCAAGACGCTTGCCAGCAGAACAGCAGAGTGGAAGAGGAGAGCAAACAAAGGGGGGAGAGAGAGGATAGTGAAGAGAAAAGAAAGTGAAGAATAAAGAGAAGACTAACATTTTAATCTATTTTTTCACTTGCTCAAATTCTCCAAATAGGTTTAAAGTACACATTTGCGTATTTTAAAAAAATGTAGTAGCTTCTGGCTAGTATTTTTCTGCATGTATCAAAGCTAATGTAATTGTGTAGGGAAGCTATAAATCAGTGCATAAAATACATATACTAATCCTTTTAAGTATTTCCAAAATAACCTGTACAGGGAATTTGTCTTAGAAGTTTGCATATATGAATGTACTCACCTTTTGGTTTTTTAGACATAAAGCATTGATATTGAGTACGTTTTGATAGGTCCACTGGTTAAAAATAGCTCCACTTGAGAAACAGGATTTGAACATTTCTTAGAAAATGTTACTTTACTTTAATAATGTGTTACCTCCATGTAAAATTTGCTTTCAATGATTCTTGTTAATAGTTTGTTACTTATATGTAAAATTGCTTTCAAGGATTTTGTTAATACCTATATGTTAAGTTTATTTTAAGGAATTTTGCGAAAGCCACAATCTAGAAGAAGTCCTGCACTTCATTTGATTTGTCATTTCAATTCATGATATATACCCAGCTAATTGAATATAATGCCTCGTGAGCTGAATACAACTTTCTTACCCTATCATCATAACCCAAACTATAAGCTTATTAAAGACAAAAAACTGCCTAATTCACAATAATGTGATTTGTACCTCATACAAATGGATTCTTCACACACCACACTAAGATATTATCCAATTCCACTACATCCCCCCCCCCCCCCCCCAAAAAAAAAATATTACATGAAAGTAGACCATCAGGTTTGTTTAAGTGAGCTGTTTTGTCTTGTGGTAATGTGGTGCTTCCTGTATTTCCTTAAACCTTTATTTTAGCAATTACATGTCATTGAGATTTTTCTCTTTGTAATAGTGCCCTTTTTCTTCTTCTTTCTACGTTACACCCAGGGACACACTGCTTAATGGCAGGGTGGCGGATTGTGTTCCCTTGTCACCGAGAAATGCGTACGCCAGCTGATTGACGGAGCTCTGGGCCCCCTCGATGCATTTGTTTATATTCTGGTCCCAATGGAACATCCAGCTTCTCCGCTGCATGATATCAGCTGGCGCAGAACACCGAGCAGTTTGTGCCACTTCATGCCTTGCTCTCAGAGCCACCTAATGTGACAGTCAAATAATGTATGTAAATAGTTCATTTCTAATGTTTTGAACGAGGTGTCTCTGAACAACCACAACGTTCGTCTTTGCACAGCAGAGACATGAAAGATATGAAATGCTGGCCTATGTTTCCCAATCAGAGTTTCATTCAGATTATTAGCTAAATCTGATCAGATTGTATTGCTTGCAAGGTCGCGTGCTTCAGGTATCGTGTGGATGCTAGTTGAATTGGTTTGAAAGATATTCCGACCTCTCCAACATATTAACCCATGTATTTAATTGAAACCGCTGTTACAGATGTAGATTTCTTTTACATATATATAACACCGCTGTGTTATGAACATGTGACTTAAAGAATGGCGCTGCAATGGATAACTGACGTTTTATGGTCTCCTGATCAAATCTTCTATTTTGTGGGGGGTGGGGTTCTGTGCTGATTGTAACTTTATACATAATGTTTTCAACATAGTTTCTGTGATGTATACGCTTGGAGTCGGAAAGCAAGTGCAGGTGGGGAGTTTAATAATAAACAGAACATTGAATAATATATCAAACACGAGTAGCGTATGGACAGGAAACACATAAACAGTACTGACTGGGGAAAGTACCTAAGGGGGTGCCAGATATAGGAGAGGTAATAAGTGAGGTCATGGAGTACAGGTGTGCCTGATGATGGTGTAGTTGTGCGTAATGATTGATACCAGCTGTGCGTAATAATGGATCCCAGGACCGATGATTAGTATACCGGCAACGTCGAACGCCGGAGGGGAGGTGCGGGAGTACACATGACAGTACCCCCCCCCCCACCAACGCGAGGTACCAGCCGCAGGACAGCGCTGCCCAGAGGGATGGCGCTGAGGACGAGGAGCGGGCCGGTCCGGATGGCGAAGGTGGAAATCAAAGATGATGTCGGGATCCAGAATGTCCTCCACCGGAACCCAACACCGCTCCTCTGGGTCATACCCCTCCCAGTCCACCAGATACTGGAGCCGACCCCCACGACGTTGGGAGTCCAGTAGAGATCTGACGGCATAGTCCGGACATCTTTCAATGTCCAGTGGGGGACAGCATCAGCTAGGGAACCAGGAACCACCGACCTGAGAAGGGAGATATGAAGAGAAGTTGAAATACGGTAGTCACTGGGAAGCTGTAACCTATACGTCACCTCGTTGACCCTCTGGAGAACGTTGAACGGCCCCACAAACCAGGGGCTCAGCTTCTTACAGGGCAGGCGGAGTGGGAGGTTCTTGGTAGAAAGCCAGACATGATCCCCAGGCTGGTACACAGGGGTCTCACTGCGGTGCCGGTCTGCCAGCTCCTTTTGATGGTGGAGAGACCGCTGGAGTCTCACGTGAGCATCGCTCCACACTTCTTTTGTGCACCTCATCAACCCCAGGAGCTTCGGTCTGGGACAGGGTCCATGGAGCCAGGGACGGCTGAAAACCCAGAACACACTGGAAGGGGGTCAACCCAGTGGAGGACTAATGTAGCAAGTTATGGGCGTACTCCGCCAAAAGGAATCGAGCCCACTCTCCCTGCCGGTCTTAACAGTGACTCCTCAGGAACCTCCCCAGCTCTTGGAACATCTTCTCCGCCTGCCCGCTGGCTGTGAACCCGAGCTTCTCCATGAATGCTCTCCATACACGCGATGTGAATTGGGGGCCAAGGTCGGAGACGATGTCCTCCAGAAGGCCATAATGCCGGAAGACCTGCTGGAATAGTGCCTCAGCAACCTGGAGTGCAGTAGGGAGACCAGAATGAGGGATTAAATGACAGGATTTAGAAAATCTATCCACAGAGGAGGGGAGATCAAAATCTGTCAGAGGAGGGGAGATCAGTATCAAAGTCAATGGATAGATGGGACCAGGGACGCTGAGGCACGGGAAGGGGAAGGAGTTTCCATGCTGGATCCTTCCGGGGGGATTTGGTTTGGCAACATACGGAATAGGAGTTGACGTAATGAGTGACGTCCTGCGCCAAGGTGGGCCACCAGTACTTCTCAGAGATGGATTGGGTAGTACGAGAAATGCCTGGATGTCCAGCTACGACAGCTGTGTGCGCTCAGGTCAGCAGCTGGTCCCTTATCCCTGTGGGAACTTGGAGGCGCTCGGGAGGACAGTTAGTGGGTGCAGACTCCCTCTCCTGAGCCTGGCAAATGTTCACATCTGTCCCAGACCACAGGCGCTACGACTCGGGAGGATAGGATAATAGGTGCATTCTGGACAAGACCATCTACCGAATCGTAGAGATGGGACAGAGCATTGGCGTTGGTGTTTTTTTAACCTGGCGATAGTTCAGCGAGAAATCGAACCTTGTGATGAAATGGCCTTGACCTGACTGCATCTACATTCTTGTCATCCATCCTCACTCCCTGCGCGCTGACTTGGTAGCCTAAGAAAGAGACAGCTTTCAGATGAAATTGGCACTTCTCAGGCTTGTCGAACAGGTGGTTAGCCAGGGGAGAAAAAAGGAAAAAGATGGTTAGCCAGGAGACGTTCCAGTACTGCTTGAACATGAGTGATGTGATCCTTCAGGGTAGCTGAGTAGATCGGGATGTCATCGATATACATGACCATCTGGCGTCCCAGCATGTCCCTGAATACCTCGTTAATGAATGCTTGATGGAGCATTGGCTAAAACAAATGGCATCACCAAGTACTCGTAGTGACCAGACATCATGCTAAACACATTCTTCCATCCATCCCCTTCCAGGATAGGGATGAGATTGTATGCACTCCGCAGGTCCAGTTTGGTAAAGAACCGGGCCCCCACAGAGCTGTTGTATAGCTGCCGGCATCAACGGCAGAGGGTAACGGTACTTAGGTGATTTCATTGAGTCCTCTGTAATCTATACATGGACGTAACCCTCCGTAACCATCCGTCTTGGCCACAAAGAAGAAACCAGCCGACGCAGGAGAAGTGGACGTGCAGATGAAACCTTGTTGGAGCGCTTCTTGGAGTAGACGTGACCATTTCCTATAACAAAAATAGCTTCTGGACACCAGAACAGTGATCATTAACCTCAATTTGGATGAAGATTTCTATTTCGATTAGTTTGAGGAGCAGGCCCCAATTCCCAAGACTCTGAAAACAAGAAGACAAACTGGACGTGCTCCGTTGAAGATTATGCTATCAATGGGACCTGAACAACTATAACATCCAATGTTTCTTGGAGTCGTGGCTGAACAAGGACATGGATAATATACAGTACATCTGGTTGGTTTTTCTATGCATCAGCAGGATAGAATGACAGTGACAGTGACAATGACAGGGTAAGCTCAAGGGGGGAGGTGTGTGCCTCTGTTAACAACAGCTGGTGTGCGATCTCTCGAAGTTCTGCTCACCTGAGTTTGAATGCCCCATGATAAGCTGTAGACCATACAGTTTACCTTAAGAGTTTTCATCTATATTTTTCGTAGCTGTCTATTTACCACCACAAACCGATGCTGGCACTAAGACCGAACTCAAGGAGCTGTAAAGGCCCATAAAAGCAAACAAGAAAATGCTCATCCAGAGGTGGCGTTCCTAGTGGACGGTGATTTTAAGGCAGGAAAACTGAAATCTGTCATCTCATTTCTGCCATCATGTCAACTGTGCAACTGGAGGTGAAAAAAACCTCTAGATAACCTTTACACCACACACAAAAACACATACAAAGCTCTCCCCCGCCCTCCATTTGGCAAATGGATCTCAGCACAACTAATCTCAGCAAAAAAAGAAACGTCCCTTTTTTAGGACCCTGTCTTTCAAATATATTTCATAAAATCATCCAAATAACTTCACAGACATTCATTGTAAATGATTTAAACACTGTTTCCCATGCTTGTTCAAGGAACCATAAGCAATTAATGAACATGCACCTGTGGAACGGTCGTTAAGACACGAACAGCTTACAAGCGGTAGGCAATTAAGGTCACAGTTATGAAAACTTAGGACACTAAAGAGGCCTTTCTACTGACTCTAAGAAACACCAAAAGAAAGATGCCCAGGGTACCTGCTCATCTGCATGAACATGCCTTAGGCATGCAGATGTGGCCAGAGCAATAAATTGCAATGTCCTTACTGTGAGACGCCTAAGACAGCACTACAGGGAGACAGGATGGACAGCTGATCGTCCTCGCAGTGGCAGACCAAGTGTAACAAAACCTGCACAGGATCGGTACATCCAAACATCACACCTGTGGGACAGGTACAGGATGGCAACAACAACTGCCCGAGTTACACCAGGAACGAACAGTCCCTCCATTAGTGCTCAGACTGTCCGCAATAGGCTGAGAGAGGCTGGACTGAGGGCTTGTAAGGCAGGTCCTCACCAGACATTACTGGCAACAACGACGCCTATGGGCACAAACCCACTGTCGCTGGACCAGACAGGACTGGCAAAAAGTTATCTTCACTAACGAGTCACGGTTTTGTCTTACCAGGGGTGATGGTCAGATTCGCATTTATCGTCGAAGGAATAGCGTTACACCGAGGCTTGTACTCTGGAGCGTGATCGATAATGGAGGTGGAGGGTCCGTCATGGTCTGAGTCGGTGTGCCACAACAACATCATCATACTGAGCTTATTTTCATTGCAGTCAATCTTAACGCTTTGCTTTACAGGGAAGACATCCTCCTCCCTCGTGTGGTATCCTTCCTGCAGGCTCATCCTGACATGACCCTCCAGCATGACAATGCCACCAGCCATACTGCTCGTTCTGTGCGTGATTTCCTGCAAGACATGAATGTCAGTGTTCCGCCATGGACAGCGAAGAGACCGGATCTCAACTTAATCCCATTGAGCAGGTCTGGGACCTGTTGGATCGGAGGGTGAGAGCTAGGGCCTTTCCTCCCAGAAATATCCGGGAACTTGTAGGTGCCTTGGTGGAAGAGTGGGGAAACATCTCACAGCAAGATCTGGCAAATCTATGAGGAGGAGTCCACGAGGTCCTAAACAATAACCACCATCGATAAAAGACAGTACTGTGCAGCCATCTTCGTCGACCTGGCCAAGGCTTTCGACTCTGTAAATCACCACATTCTTGTTGGCAGACTCAACAGCCTTGGTTTCTCTAATGACTGCCTCGCCTGGTTCACTAACTACTTCTCAGATAGAGTTCAGTGTGTCAGATCGGAGGGCCTGTTGTCCGGACCTCTGGCAGTCTCTATGGGGGTGCCACAGGGTTCAATTCTCGGGCTGGCTCTTTTCTCTTAGGCAACATTGTTGACAGTGATGTCTGGTGAGGACCTGCTTTACAAAAGCCCTCAGTCCAGCCTCTCTCAGCCTATTGCGGACAGTCTGAGCATTGATGGAGGGATTGTGCGTTCCTGGTGTAACTCGGGCAGTTGTTGTTGCCATCCTGTACCTGTCCCACAGGTGTGATGTTCGGATGTACCGATCCTGTGCAGGTTTTGTTACACGTGGTCTGCCACTGCAAGTACAATCAGCTGTCCATCCTGTCTCCCTGTAGCACTGTCTTAGGCATCTCACAGTATAGACATTGCAGTTTATTGCCCTGGCCACATCTGCATTCCTTTTGCCTCCTTGCAGCATGCCTAAGGCATCTTTCTTTTGGTGTTTTTCAGAGTCAGTAGAAAGGCCTCTTTAGTGTCCCTGGTTTCCATAACTGTGACCTTAATTGCCTACTGTCTGTAAGCTGTTAGTGTCTTAACAACAGTTCCACAGGTGCATGTTCATTAATTGTTTATGGTTCATTGAACAAGCATGGGAAACCGTGTTTAAACCCTTTACAATGAATGTCTGTGAAGTTATTTGGATTTTTATGAATTATCTTTGAAAGACAGGGTCCTGAAAAAGGGACGTTTCTCTTTTTGCTGAGTTTAGTACCCTGTGTATATAGCCAAGTTATTGCTACTCATTGTCTATTTATTATTACATTTATTATTACATGCTATTACTTTTCTATTATTTCTCAATTCATTGTTGGGAGGGGCCACAAAATAAACATTTCACTGTTTTTATGCACCTGTTGTTTACAATGCTATTGACAAATATAATTGGATTTGTAATGCATTGAAAATTCTACTCCTTTTGATAGGAATTATCAAAGGTATTTTCTTGCCCATCTTATTTTTCTGTTGCTAAGATATTGGTATATTGACTGACTGCATACTGTTGGCCTGTTCCTGTCTGTTGGCCATGACGAGACCCAGCGTTCAGATGGCATTTCTGTGTGAGGTAGGATGTCTTTGTATATACTGTCATCTACTGGCCATATATGAGATTGCGTAACATTATATTTGAACATGCGTGTTCTAGGGGGCGCTAGGACCCGGCTCAGGCAGTTGTGAGAAAATGCCGATTGCTGAGTCATGGAATTACGTCGCTCCACGCAAGCCGCAAGAAGAATAAGAACAGTTTACAAGTGGATACAACAAGATGACCATTATTGTTATTTTTGACTTGTAAAATCTCTTTGCGTAAAACGAGTTATTTGTTGGGAGCTTCAATTCACTAAATTGCTTTCCAGCACCAGCTTGTCTTGAGAATGTGAGTGTTGTATTAAAAGCAACAGGATCTAAGCTTGCTAATGTAGATAGCTAGCTATCTTGATAGGCCAGACCGATAACGCCACACATGTATATATTTAATTTTTATTTAACTAGGCAAGTATCACAAATGGTAGCTAGAGAGAAACTCTACCGCTAAGGTCATTTTGACGCTCTGTTTTTGTTGTCACATTTAAAAAATATATGTTCTGTCTGTCAAAGAGCGGGCCACCAAGAAAAACACGCTAAACAATGCCACCGGAGCAAATGCATCTTGATGCCCATGATAATATCTGTAGTGCTCAAGAAATGAGTGCATGAGAGCAACAATATCTGAAGCATTTGTTTAGAAAGTTCAATATCATATGACAACAAAAGCATAAACAATGGAGTAATAGGGGTTAATAGTTTTGTGCGGGTTATGATTAAAAAGGTACAGTTGTCGGCATACCACTGTAACCTAATTCTAGTATGTTATTTTGAATGAATATCAGTTGATGAAATGTGATGTGTTTTAAGTGCCTTGACTGAATCAGAATTAGTCCACCGCCCACCCCAGATGACTGTCTGGGGTGCTTTTAGGAGCCATGACTGAAGCACTAACCATATTGTCAAGTTCACAGCCCGATATAGCAGGGTTGGCCTGGATATCTTAGGCCTATTAAGTCTGTTGAATGATTATTTACGAGGAAGAGATGCTTGCTGTGTTTTGCTTCAAAGTACAACACACACACTTCAAGGAGATTCAATCTGCTCTTAACCCTGATTCATCATTAAATAGGGTATAGCAGCAACGATCTGAAGTCACGAATGGAAGAAGTTAGACGAGTTGAATTCCATCACGAATAGCCGTTTAGAGTAGGATACAAATAAGATCCGGTGAAAATACTGACTGCATAAAAACGAATTTCATGCAGCCAACTGTATGATTTCCTTTGTCTGTCCTGCTTTTTTTAAAAGTCTCTTTAACATCCATGCGGACCAGGTTGATGATCCTGAGCCCTATATGTAGGCTTAATATGGTAATATGTCTGTTATAGTGAATACTCTCTTACCCTTCCCTGTCTCCCCAACTTCCAGCCACCATGGTAGCAGTGCAAAGCTACTGTGAAGCCAGCGCTTCCATCTCCGAAGCCTGGCTGGAGGGCGGCATCTCGCCCTGCTTCTACTTCACCCTGGTGCCCACCGTCCTGCTTACCCTCTCCTTCTTCTTCGGCACCTTCCACTGCGTCTGCTACCGCCGTTACGGCACCGAGATGGAGCCCAAGTTCGTTCCGCGCTCACGCCTCTATGGCCTCCAACTGGCAGTCTCCCTGCTCCTCCTGCTGCAGTTCCTGGGGGGGCTGGTTTGGAGGGCGGCCGGAGGAGGGGAGCTCCCTGGCTACGTGGTGCTGTACGGCCTCCTGTCCATGCTGGGCTGGGCCTGGGCCGTGGCCCTGTTAAGGCTGGAGAGGAAGAGGGTGCTGGTGAGGGACCGGACACGTGGCCACAGCACAGTGCTGCTGCTATTCTGGGCTGTGGCATTCTCAGCGGAGAACCTGGCCTTCGTCTCCTGGGCCAGTCCCTACTGGTGGTGGGGCCTGGAGAACACACAGCAGCAGGTGAGAGAGGACCAGTGGTATTGTTGAGGGTTTAACATTATAGAATGTCCCCAATAGAGCTGACGTAACTCCTCCCTCTACGTATCACTCACAGAGACACGTCTTTTCTACATAATGTATTTCTATCTGAATGTTTCACAACCTTGCCTACTGCACGTGGCACTGGGGTCTGTTCAGGAGGGTGTAGCGTTAGAGGACCTTCCAGATAGAAATGTATTTGCGTTGAATAAACATGTTTAACTGTCAGGTTAAGTTGGAAATGGTGTTAGATCTGTTCCTTGCATTTCTGTCTGCATTTTTCAAACGTTTCACCTCTTTCAATTAACCCCACAGCTCAACCCTCAGTGAGGATAAACTGCCATCTCACTCCCTAGTTTCATAGAGGTTGTTAAAAACGTTAGCATATAATGTTACTGGCTATTAGTATTAAACTTAACTTTGAGTTTTAACACTCCATTACACAAGTGTAATAGTGGGCTTTCTAAAAAGTAAGTTAGTTTACCCATAGGGTGTGATACTGTATCTGTGTAAATGAGACACATAGGCTAGGTTTAAGGTTTCGTGAATCCCATTTCGTAAAGACGGTTGGGATTGTAAAATATATATATATATATATATATAACAAAGCATTTTCTCACAGGAAGACTGCTAAAATAGAAACTGGCATTCCAACTATGACACAGCAGTGGAAGGGGGAAGAACCATTATCATTAGTCAGCTATGAGTAACTAGAAGTGCTGAGTCATTGTCCCATCTTGCCATTCTTCTTACCTCTCCCTCTGGCCACACCCCCAAATATACATTTTGTAACCAATCAGATCACGCCTTTTCTTAGTCCCTCCCTATGTCTGTCATTGGTTGTCCCACTCAGCTACTAATGTCTCCCAGTTGATTTCAGAATGCATTAGTTGAACACAT
This sequence comes from Oncorhynchus gorbuscha, assembly GCF_021184085.1. Classification (NCBI taxonomy): domain Eukaryota; kingdom Metazoa; phylum Chordata; class Actinopteri; order Salmoniformes; family Salmonidae; genus Oncorhynchus; species Oncorhynchus gorbuscha. The sequence continues at coordinate 42,913,818 of NC_060193.1, forward strand.
CTTCATTAGCTTTTTACCAAGCATTCACCATCTTAGTTCTTCCAATGGGTTGTTATACCACAAAGTATATGACACAGTCCACTGTTTACTTTGTGTCATAATGTGTACAGTAGTTTACTTTGTATAGTCAGTCTGACTAACCACTGACTCACCTCTCCTCCAATCCTGAATGATCCAACAACTCCTGAGTAAATTACTTTTGAATGAGAACCTCGGCCTCACATTGAAGTTGGGGCAGCAGGTAGCCCAACATTTAACGGCGTTGGGCCAGTAACTGGAAGGTCGCTGGTTCGATTCCCAGAGCAGACTAGGTGACAAATCTGCCGATATGCCCTTGAGCAATGCATTCAACCATTAGTGTCTGCTAAATGACTAAAATGTAAATGGTATGGGTTGAATGGAGTATTGAAATGTGTTTTATGCCGTTATGCTTGTCAGTCAGCACTTATTTAAAGAAATACTACACTCCAAAAAAAAAAATATTTTGACGGCTGGCATTCACCGTTTGGTATTGTATTAACAGTCCCATTGGGATTGGATTATCAATGGACAACATATTAAAATGTAGTTTATGAGTGCAAGATTCCTTTAAAGAGTCAATCTACAATTGCTACATCCATTCTTGGACTAATGATGTATACCTATTGAGTCTTGAAGATTATAAATGATACATGCCTCATGAGTTTAGTTCAACTGTAACACCCCATGAGAACCCAACATATGAGCTTGTTTTACTTTAATGTTTAGAAACATTGTAAATGTAAACAAACAGTGTATATAACCTTAAAAGATGGTTAAAACGGTAATTTTGATACCATGGATGGTCGGTCCTTTCATCCGTTGAGTGGTTCCATTTCTCCAAGCCAAAGCTGCAGATTGCCCCGTTAAAGCTTCAGTCATGACTTAGCATTTTTCATTCGTTACCTCAGGTGGAATTTTCTCTGTGGTTGATGCGCTACGTCGGCACGGGCACACTCTTCTTCCTGGGCCTGAAGGCCCCGGGATTACCACGGAGACCGTACATGCTCCTGATCAACGAGGACGAACGCGACGTGGAGGGCGGCACTGGCCAGGTAATCAAATCAAATGTTATTTGTCACATGCACCGAATACAACAGGTATAGATAGACATTACGGTGAAATGCTTACTTACGAGCCCTTAACCAACAATGTAGTTTTTACGAAAATGGAGTTAAGAAAATATTTACTAAATTAACTAAAAAAATAATAATAATAAGTAACACAATAACAATAACAATAACGAGGCTATATACAGGGGGTACCAGTGCCGAGTTAGTGTGCGGGGGTACAGATTAGTCGAGGTAATATGTATGTACAGATACAGTTGAAGTTTTCCCAAACGCCTGAAGGTACCACGTTCATCTGTACGAACAATAGTACACAAATATAAACACCATGGGACCACGCAGCCGTCATACCGCTCAGGCAGGAGACGCGTTCTTTCTCCCAGAGATGAACATACTTTGGTGCGACAAGTGCAAATCAATCCCAGAACAACAGCAAAGGACCTTGTGAAGATGCTGGAGGAAACGGGTACAAAAAGTATCAATATCCACAGTAAAAACAAGTCCAATATCGACTAACCTGAAAGGATACTCAGCAAGGAAGAAGCCACTGCTTTAAAACCGCCATAAAAAAAGCCAGACTACGATTTCCTTCTTGGTCAAATAAATCACTGACAGTGTCACCAGCAATGCACCATCACACCACCTCCTCCATGCTTCACGGTGGGAACCACACATGCGGAGCTCATCCGTTCACCTGCTCTGCATAAGGTGAACGCACCAATTTGTAAGTCGCTCTGGATAAGAGCGTCTGCTAAATGATTTAAATGTAAATGTAAATGTTTGCAACTTTACGTAGGGACAAAGATTGTACTTTTTGGAGAAATGTCCTCTGGTCTGATCAAAAATAGAACTGTTTGGCCATACTGACCATAGTCATGTTTGGAGGAAAAAGGGGTAGGCTTGCAAGCCGAAGAACACCATCCCAACCGTGAAGCATGGGGGTTGCAGCATCATGTTGTGGGGTACTTTGCTGCAGGAGGGACTGGTGCACTTCACAAAATAGATGGCCTCATGAGGGAGGAAAATTATGTGGATATATTGAAGCAACATCTCAAGACATCAGTCAGGAAGTTAAAGCTTGGTTGCAAATGGATCTTCCACATGAGCAATGACCCCAAGCATACTTCCAAAGTTCTGGCTTAAGGACAACAAAGTCAAGGTGGCATTCACAAATCCCTGACCTCAACCCTACAGAAAATTTGTGGGCAGGACTGAAAAAGCGTGTGCGAGCAAGGAGGCCTAGAAACCTGACTCAGTTACACCAGCTCTGTCAGGAGGTATGGGCCAAAATTCACCCAACTTATTGTGAGAAGCTTGTGGAAGGCTACCCGAAACGTTTGACCCAAGTTAAACAATTTAAAGGCAGTGCTATCAAATACTAATTGAGTGTATGTAAACTTCTGACACAGTGGGAATGTGTTGAAAGAAATAAAAGATGAAATAAATCATTCTCTCTACTATTATTCTGGCATTTCACATTCTTAAAATAATGTGGTGATCCTAACTGACATAAGACTGAATTTTAAATGTATTTGGCTATGGTGTATATAAACTTACGACTTCAACTGTAGGTAGGGGTAAAGTGACTGCATAGATAATAAACAGTGAGAAGCCGCAGTGTAAAGAAAGGTATAGAGGTTCTGGATGTCAGGATGTTCTCAATGGTGTAGCTGTAGAACGTCTTGAGGTTCTGGGAACCCACCAATCTTTTCAGCCTCCTGAGGAGGAATAGGTGTTGTCATGCATTCTTCGCAACTGTCTTGGTGTGTTTGGACCACGATAGTTTGTTGGTGATGTGGACACCAAGGAACTTGAATCTCTAGACCTGCTCCACCACAGCCACGTCAATGTGAATGGGGGCGTGTTCGCCCCTCCTTTTCCTGTAGTCCAAGATCAGCTCCTTTGTCTTGCTCACGTTGAGGGAGAGGTTGTTGTCCTGGCACCACACTGCCAGGTCTCTGACCTTCCTATAGGCAGTGATCAGGTCTACCACTGTTGTGTCTACATCAAACTTAATGATGGTGTTGGAGTCATGCTTGGCCATGAAGACACTTGCCAGTTAGTTCACACATACTCTAAGTACACCTGGTAGTCTGTCTGGGGCCGCGGCCTTGTGAATGTTGACCTGTTTAAAGGTCTTGCTCACATCGGCTACGGAGAGCGTGATTACGCAGTCATCCGGAACAGCTGGTGCTCTCCTGCATGCTTCAGTGTTGCTTGCCTCGAAGCGAGCATAAAAGGCATTTAGCCTGTATGGTAGGCTCGCATCAATGGGCAACTCATGGATGGGTTTCCCTTTTGTAATCCGTAGTAGGTTACAAGCACTGCCACATCCGATGAGCGTAAGAAGCCGGTGTAGTAGGATTCTATCTTAATCCTGTATTGACGCTTTGCTTGTTTGATGGTTCGTCTGAGGGCATATCAGGATTTCTTATATAAGCGTCTGGATTAGTGTCCCGCTCCTTGAAAATAGCAGCTCCATGGCTTCTGGTTGGGAAATGTACGTACGGTCACTGTGGGGACGACATCATCTATGTCCTCAATGATGAAGCCGATGACTGAGGTGGTATATTCCTCAATGCCATTGGATGAATCCCGGAACCTATTCCAGTCTGCGCTAACAAAACAGTCCTGTAGCTTAGCATCCGCTTCATCTGACCACTTCAGTATTGAGCAAGTCATGGGTACTTCCTGCTTTAGTTTTTGCTTGTATGCAAGAATAGGGAGGATAGAAGTATTTTTTGCACAGGTGACATGCTGGTAGAATTTAGGTCAAACCGATTTAAGTTTGCCTGCATTAAAGTCCCCGGCCACAACCCTTTTTGTTGTTGTTTATTGTCCCTGTCTGTATTTATTAAGTTCATAATAACCCCTGATATCTCTATCTGTACCCCAGCTCCTGTTGGATGGGGCAGAGGAATCCCAGTCTACCTGGCATGACTTTGGGCAGAAGGTGCGTCTGCTGGTGCCCTACATGTGGCCCAGAGGCAGCATGCTGTTACAGGGCCTGGTGCTCCTCTGCCTGTGCCTTCTGGGTCTGGAGAGGGTCATCAATGTCTTTGTGCCCATCTACTACAAGAACATTGGTGAGAGAGCGTCCCTCGTTTCGTAACATCTCCCCTGTATCCAGCTTTTATCTGGATGCCTTTTTAAATTCCTACTTGTTGCTGTCACAACCTTATTGGTTGCGTTGCAGGTTGTCTTTATTGGTGCTGCACTGCACATTCTCAGAAGTATTTTGTGATATCATTGAGGCTGACATGATAATCTACCCAGAAAAACTGTAGAAAAGATGACCTGGGATTGTCAACCCTCTTTCTGTCACAGTGAATGACCTGACTGATGGAAGCAGCTGGAAGACCTTGGCCACCACTGTGTGTGTCTACGTCTTGCTCAAGTTCCTGCAAGGTGGAGGGGCAGGTGAGTGCAGGGCTCTAAAGTGCGACCAATTTGGTCAATAATATCTTGCTTTGCGGCTAGGTTTTGTTTTGGGAGCACTGTGCGAGCATGAAAAAAATCTCCCGGATAATCGTTGTAATGATAAGACTTAGCTGTACCGCTGTTTCCAAGTGTCTTAGAGAAACAAGCTGGTGCGGATTCGTTAGCGCCATTGCTGCACCATTACTACAGCGAAAGCGGCTTGCTTCTCGGTTTGCTTCTCGCCCAGATCAAAAGATCTGACCCGTATTACCGCCGCAACATTTTTATCTTCCTATAGCTGGGGCCACATTTTACATTCATAAACCATGTTCAACTATTCGCAAACCATTTGTTGACACTTTGTTCAGTCATGCTACTGCATTGGCTAACTAGCTAACAACCTGGTAACTTGACCAGTATATCCAAACATTTGGGGGCACAGAAAGAAAGGAAAAGGAATCGCTTCTTCAGGGGATCAATGAATATAGCAATGAATGAATGAGAGATATCTTGCCTGTCATTATCACAAACCTGACTTTTTAAAGAGACCGTGTAAAATGTTTTATCTTATGCATCTCAAACAATATGATGTAATAGCAGACCACAATTCGGGGTGTTTCCTGATGTGGTCATTCCTTGATATTGTCGTTTGGCAATTCTGGTGTTATGCGATGGATGGTTTCTCAACACATGATTTGTTTAGATAGCAGGTTAGGATAATTAGCGTGGCAGGTTAGGTGAATTAGCGTGGCAGGTTAGGAGAATTGGCATGGCAGATTAGGTGAAATAGCGTGGCAGGTTGGGAGGTGGTTAAAGTTAGGAAAAGGGTTAGGCTACAATGCTACAGTTGTCAACTCCTGTTGTCCCGGACGTGAAAGAAAAGGCCATGGACCAATGGCGAGCATCAATGGGTGTAACTTGATATTGAGATACACCTGTATATGAAAGAAAACAGCCCTAATTGCTGTCTGCAATTACACCCTTTTCTCTCAGTAGGAAAATTGTGCTTTTACACAATGTTGAAGCCTAATATTCCACAAATGACTGTAATTTCAATGATGTTTCAAAGTATCAACGTTTTCGCTTTTATAATAAACTAATGTATTTACAGTGTTACATATTAGTTTCTAAGGCACAACATGTGCTACAAAAGTAGCTATAATTAATAAGAGCCTAATATAGCCTATATATCAATCAATTAAAATATATATTTTCTGGTGCCACCATTTTGTATTTCTCTGCTACACCCATTCATTCCTTGAGTACTGTTATTTTAATTATCTCTCTTGTTCTCTCACTCTCTATCTCCTCTCCCCTTTCTCCTTCTCCCCAACCCCACTCGTACCCCACTGCCCTCTCTCTCTCTCTTCACTTTCCTGTACCTCACTCTCTCCCTAGGTGCGTCCGGCTTCGTCAGTAACCTGCGCTCCTTCCTGTGGATCCGCGTGCAGCAGTACACCAACCGGGTGGTGCAGGTGCGTCTGTTCAGCCACTTACACTCACTGTCACTGCGCTGGCACCTGGGGCGACGCACCGGGGACGTCCTGCGAAGCATTGACCGCGGCACCTCCTCCATCAACAGCCTGCTCAGGTGGGTCTCCTAATAATACATTGTGTGTGTGCGTCGTTTTCCGGTCCACACGTCTACATTTTGTTTTAAGGTACCTGTGACCAACAGATGCATATCTGTATTCCCAGTCTTGGCCTATTGAATTTATTTTCCTTATGAACTTTAACTCAGTAAAATATTTTAAATGGTTGCATGTATGTAAATAAGATTTCTGTATTTCATTTTCTGTAAATTAGCAAAAATGTAATTTTTTGTAACTTTGTCATTATGGGGTATTTTGTGTGTGTTTTTAGATGGGTGAGAACAAAAACTCTTATTTAATCCATTTTGAATTCAGGCTGTAACGCATCAAAATGTGGAATAAGTCAAGGGGTATGAATACTCTCTGAAGGCACTGTTATTTATATATATATATATATATATATATTTATATTTATATTTATTTATTTATTTTACATATTTTTTGGAACGGCGGCAACAATTTAGCAGTGGCGGCTCACATCTTGGTTTGATCTTGGTGTGATTACCTGATCCTCAAAGCTTCGAGAGACTTCCTCAGGGGTTTACTCAATTGTCAAAAAGAGAGATTAATTTGTTCTCCTTTCCACCTTAAAATTGAGTCAACATTCCATTTCTTCCATCACTACCAACCAGTGTGATTTTGTGACCCAACTTTGATCTCCCTGTAGTACGTCTGTCTTTTAGTGTCATCCTGACCTCTGGACAGTCTGTGTGTTAATTCAGAGGTAAACCTGGCCTCCCGCTCTTTCTCCCCACAGCTACATTGTATTCAGCATCTTCCCCACCATCGCAGATATCGTCATCTCCATCATCTACTTCATCACCTACTTCAACGCCTGGTTCGGACTCATCGTATTCGTCTGTATGTTCCTCTACCTCAGTGAGTACAAGGCCTCCTTTCCGGAGCTAACTTAGTTATTTCTATATAGGAACAATCATCAGATCTGAGTCAAATATGTGAAATACTTTCAAATGACTTGACCTGCCCCAATGGAATAGTCCCAAAAGTGTCAATTAAATCGACTCCAAGCTGAATCAATCAAACCTACTTGAAAGTATTTTACATATGCATTCGACTCAGGTCTGGTAATACCAATGTAGTATTTCATAATGGTCCATCAATATATCTCTTCAGCTCTTACCATCATCATCACGGAATGGAGGACCAAGTACAGGCGAGACATGAACACCCAGGACAACAACGCAAAGTCAAAGGCGGTGGACTCCCTGCTAAACTTTGAGACGGTACCGAGATGGTCTCATTGACCTTTAACCGCAATAGTTGGATTGTGTTCATTAGGGCACGCAACAGAAAATGTTTTAAAACATTATTGAACGTAAAACGTAAAAAGTCCAGGTAGTCCCTCCCAGTTTGTCTGTTTTGATGCCAAATTCCCTCAAACATATTGCATTTTTTGCAGCTTCAGAGTTGCTTCATGGCTGTGATTGTAATGTTTATCTAACAGGTGAAGTACTACAACGCAGAGAATTACGAGGTGAACCGTTTTGAGGACGCTATTCTGAAGTATCAGGTAATCCAGGCTATAGATGTAAAACTCTGAAGAGTTGAAAATATAGATATGTGTAAAGTTACACCAGAGCGTTTGCTTAGGTTATTAAGGTCAATTCCAGTTCCACATTTTATTTGTCACATGCACAGTCCCAAGTCCCCAGCGAAAATCGGCTTTTCATTCATATGACTTTCATTTATCTGTCCAGCCTTTTATATTTTGCCTCAAAGTTTTTTGTTGTTGTTATCAGGACAACCAGGGCTACAAGTAGGACAACCAGGGCTACAAGTAGGACAACCAGGGCTACAAGTAGGACAACCGGGGCTACAAGTAGGACAACCAGGGCTACACAAAACAATTTGACATAAACAGTTGGATTAATAATGAGTTTTATTGACGAATGTCAATCATAAAAAATAAGGTCAGCCAAAGCAAAAACCTGATAAATGTATTTATATGAATACTGTAAGTACAGAAGTTGTTCATTGGGAAATGAATATCCAACTAGTCAGTGACAACTGTGTGGAGTTTGTTACAGCAACTATGTACGCTTATTACAGTATTGTAGACACTTTGTCCTGGGATTTCCTATGATCTTCTATGTAGAAGAACCCCTTTCCTTCTAACGACTTGTGTGGCCTGTGTGTGTTCGTGGGAGTCTTAGCCTTTCCTATACTGTATATCTTTTAATAGTTTGTAACTCCAAACCATTCGGACTCTACAGATGTTTTTGTTTAAAAAACCCTGCCCTGGCCCCCTTCGAGATCCACCCTTGTCTCACAAATACCGCCTCAAACCCCGTTAATCACAGACTATGGATGCAGAAGAAATAGACAAATCCAATGTTACAACCCAGACGTCTGTATCTCAAACACACAATCTATAAAATTTGTTAGAAATTAAAGTCCTAAATCACACCTTCATTATGGTGGGACTCGTTGTGTTTATTTGCATGCCTTTACCCAGCAGTGCAGTATTCAATATCAAAAAAGTATAACCGATAAGAAAATATTTTATAATAACAGCAGAAGTAAGAGCGGAATCTGTATACAGAGTACATTTACAATGTTCAGGGATACTGGAGTATATGAAGTAGATGTTCACATGTAGGCAGTGATTAGGAGAAAGTGACTGGTAGCAGGATAAATAATAATATTAGTAAACAGGATGGCAGGTGTGTGTGTGTGTGTGTGTGTGTGTGTGTGTGTGTGTGTGTGTGTGTGTGTGTGTGTGTGTGTGTGTGTGTGTGTGTGTGTGTGTGTGTGTGTGTGTGTGTGTGTGTGTGTGTGTGTGTGTGTGTGTGTGTGTGTGCAAGTGTGTGTGTGTGCAAGAGTGTGTGTGTGCAAGAGTGTCAGGTGTGACAGTGGGATGGATGCACAGTGCCTTCAGAAAGTATTCATACCCCTTGACTTATTCCACATCTGGTTTTAAGTCTGAATTCAAAATGTATGAAATAAAACAAATTGTCACCCATCTCCACACAGTACCCCTTGGCAGAGTGAAAAAAATGACAGAGTGGAAATGTGTCTTGAGACATTTTTTCAAATGTATTTCAAATTAAATACAGAAATATAAAATGTATGTGAATATTTACACTCAGGAGTCAATACTTTGTAGGAGCACTTTTGGCAGTGATTACAGCTGAGGGTCTTTCTGGGTAGGTCTCGTGCATCATTTGCCCTTTTTTATTCTTATAAAAATGATTTTAGCTCAGTCAAATTGGTTGTTGATCATTGCTAGACAACAATTTTCAGGTCTTGCCTTAGATTTTAAAGTAGATTTAAGTCAAAACTTTAACTCAGCCACTCAGGAACATGTACTGTCTTCTTGGTAAGCAACTTCAGTGTAGATTTGACTTTGTGTTTTAGGTTATTGTCCTGCTGAAAGGTGAATTCATCTCCCCAGTGTCTGGTGAAAGGCAGACTAATCCAGGTTTTCCTCAATGATTTTCCCTGTGCTTAGTTCCGTTCTGTAAAAAAAAAACATTCTGAAAACAATCTCCAGTCCTTAATGATTACAAGCATACCCATAACATGATGCAGCCACCACTATGCTTGAAAATATGGAGAGTTACAGTACTCAGGTAATTGCTCTGATAACATTTCTTGCATTATTACTTCAGTGCCTTGTTGGAAACAGGTTGCATGTTTTAGAATATTTGTATTCTGTACAGGCTTCCTTCTTTTCACTCTGTCAATTAGGTTAGTGTTGTGGAGTAACTACAATGTTGTCCATCCTCAAATTTCTTCTATCACAGCCAACTGTTTTAAAGTCACCATTGGCTTCATGGTGAAATCCCTGAGGGGTTTCCTTATTCTCCGGCAACTGAGTTAGGAAGAATGCCTGTATTTTTGTAGTGACTTGGTGTATTGATACACCATCCATAGTGTAGCTAATAACTTCACCATGCTCAAAGGGATGTTTGCAGGGTTTTTTTATCTACCAATTTTCCAATGCCTCGCAAAATTGGAAAATCTCCCTGGTTCTTGTGGTCGAATCTGTGTTTGAAATTCACTGCTTGACTGAGGGACCTTACAGATAATTGCATGTGTGGGGTACAGAGATGAGGTAGTTGTTCAAAAATCATGTTTAACACGTATTGCACACAGAGTGAGTCCATGCAACAAATGTGACTTTTTAAGCACATTTTTACTCCTTAACTTATTTAGACTTGCCATAACAAAGGGGTTAAATACTTATTGACGCAAGACATTTCAGCTTTTCATGTTTAATTCAATTGTAAAATTATCATTCCACATTATGGGGTATAGTGTGTAGGCCAGTGACAAAAAATCAAATTGAATCCATTTTAAATTCAGACTGTAACACAATAATGAAAAAGCCATTGTAGATGTAAACAGGGCTAAAAAGTGACTGGTAGCAGATATATTTAAATACTTATGGAAAATGATAATATATACATGTAACAGTGACCAGTAACATGATGAATAGATATATATATGAAATGTGTTTGACCACCTCAGAAGCATAGTTAAATAGAGCTTTCCATCATTAATGATGTTCTAGGATTTTAGAACTGCAACCAGCAGACATTGCTTTAGCTTTTGTATCTCTATTTTCCTGGTTCTAGGTCTGTTCAGCAGTGCAAACAGACAGCACAAACAGATCTGGGACCAGACTATAACTCTTTTGATTGTAATGTTACATTTATGGCCTGTTTGTCTGTCTGTCTGTCTGTCCCCTCCTGTCCTAGATCTCAGAATGGAAGACACAAGCCTCTCTGGCCTTCCTGAACCAGACACAGAACTTGATCATCGGTTCAGGCCTATTGGCCGGGTCACTGCTGTGTGCCTACTTTGTCCAGGAGGGCAAGTTTAAGGTACTGAGCTCGGAGCCCTTGGGAGCTTAAAGGGAAAGTTTAGTATTTTATAAATTAATGTTAGATGGTTCCTCACCTTGACAATAGTCTATGAGCCAGGACTGTAATCTAATCCATGTTTGGTTTTTGTTAAATAACCACTTTCCGGGTGAGAAACAATTTAACATGAAGTTGGGAAATACTGACGTTCCCTGTTAAAGGCCTAGATACTCATTCTAATACCCTTTTCACACTATCGAGCCGACCGAAAACAAACTGCCCTGGCTCTTTTCACATTGTCCGTATCAGCACATATCAGCACGGTTCCAGCAACTACGGTAAATGTCTGGATGTGTAACCTGACCAGTGCAGCTTGGTTTGGCTCGGAAGTGTGAAAAGCCCTGTTGACCCACCTCAAACTCTCTCTACTCTGTTATTTTTCAAACTCTGTCCTACATTAGATTAGAAAACGATGTTGTACTCTAATTAGGAAATTATTTGTAACTTGCCCAGCCGGCAAAAGCAATCAATACAAATGCAAAACAGACATTGCATCACTACAAGGCCATGCAGCCTTGCTACTGTATGCATGTTTGAACATGTGCTCAAGAACTTCCCTTTGACACAGTGTTGTGGTATTGCATGTTTTTCTCAGTAATACATGTGGTGTATGAAGTATACATTCAAGTCAGCTGCTGTGAACGTTAGCCTGGTTAAACCAAACTGAACGAAGTGAAACAATAGTGAGCCAAGTGTTCAGTCTGGTTTAACCAGGCTAATGCACTCTATCTCCAGGTTGGAGACTTTGTCCTCTTTGGCACCTACATCATCCAGCTCTACACCCCTCTCAACTGGTTTGGAACCTACTACAGGTGAGAGGTGTTATGGGCTGGGTTTCAATTCTACTTCCTGTCATCCTTCCCTAGTCTCTCTTATGCCTATCACTTACAGCTAAATGGACTGGATAAGTTTCCACCATATTGCTTCCACATGTCTTACTAGATCAAGAAAGACACAAGCAAATTAAGCCAGACTATTGACACAGATCGATGAAAGGCATTGTTTACACAACAGGTGCTCTTTATAATACATACGTCCTCATCCTCCACAGAATGATCCAGAGCTCCTTTATCGACATGGAGAGCATGTTTAAGCTCTTTACAGAGGAAGAGGAGGTAATTTTGAAATTGGTTATCAATGGCCAGCTTTAGTCTTTGAGCTTTGGTGTGTATGGGAGATTATCAATTGGAAAAGCCTGTCCTCTCCTCCACTCCTCCGTCCTCTGTGACAGGCAACCGATAAGTGATCGAGAAGTGCCAATTCGTAAGTAGGTAGTCTTCACCCATCCTCGATTACCTACTTCGACAGAGGATGCAGAATAGTGTCCTCGTGGCAGGTAGCATGGAAGTGTTTTAAAATCCCTTTGAATCAGCTTTTGTTTTCTCGGAGGAGAAGAGCATGTACACATTTAAAAACAATGCACTACGTATCCTTTTATCTATAAAATGTCTTGCACCACTAGAATATTTTGTTTTTTATCACTTTACACATATATTTTTTCTGTACGCATCATTTTCCTGGTGATGCGTGAGACTCATTTCATGAGAAGCTTATTTGTTTCCATGTTCCAGGAGAGGGTAGAAGAGAGGAGGCAGGAGGCAAGCAAAAGCAATCAAGATTCTCCCTATGTCAGAATCTAATCTTTGCATTTCATTATGGGGAATGTATTTTTTATTTATTTTTTTATGTGCTTTATCTTGATTTCTCTTCAGGTGAAGGATGCAGTGAACGCAGGGAACCTTCTCTATAAACTGGGAAAAGTGGAGTTTGAGAATGTATACTTTAACTACACTGACGGGTAAGTCCTAAGATTTAAAAAATGTATATTCAGGTCTCGTTTGGACTGATGTGTAGGCTATACACAGAGACGGATTCAGAAACAGTTTGATGAATAATCATAGTTGTGGTAGTTCCAGCTTTCTCCTTTGAATGGGGACGTAGGTCTGGGTGCCTTGTAAGGATCAGACGGTGAGTGGGTAATCTAGCTTTACAATCGGTCCTATGAGCCAACAATCAATCATTGGATAAAAAAATTGACAAACTACGAGCACGTTTATCGTACCAATGGGACATGAAACACTGTAATATCGGCCACCCGGGTGGCGCAGTGGTCTAAGGCACTGCATCGCAGTGCTAGCTGTGCCACCAGAGACTCTGGGTTCGAGCCCAGGCTCTGTCGCAGCCGGCCGCGACCGGGAGATCCATGGGGCGTAGCACAATTAGCCTAGCGTCGTCCGGGTTAGGGAGAGTTTGGCCGGTAGTTATGTTTCACCAAGTCGTGGCTAAACGATGACATGAATAACATACAGCTAGCGGGTTTTACGCTTTTTCGGCAGAATAGATCAAGGGGTGGCGGTCTATGTATATTTTGTCTATGTATATTTTTAAACAACAGCTGGTGCATGAAATCTAAGGAAGTCTCAAGGTTTTGCTCTCCTGAGGTAGAGTACCAGCATGTTAAATGTGCAACCAGAGGGTTTTTCCCTCTGACCACCTTTACTCCACACACAGAGACGCGTACAAAGCGCTCCCTTGCCCTCCATTTAGCAAATCTGACCATAATTATATCCTTCTGATTCCTGCTGACAAGCAAAAACTAAAGCACCAGTGACTCAGTCAATAAAAAAAGTGTTCAGATGAAGCAGATGCTAAGCTACAGGACTGTTTTGCTAGCACAGACTGGAATATGTTTTGGGATTCTTCCGATGGCAGTACACCACATCAGTCACTAGGTCCATCAATAATTGCATTGATGATGTCGTCCCCACAGTGATTGTATGTACATACCTCAACCAGAAGCCATGGATTACATTTAAAGGGTAGAGCCGCCGCTTTCAAGGTGCGGGACTCTAACCCGGAAGCGATTGTTGCCTTATAAGAAATCCCGTTATTCCCTCCGACAAACCATCAAACAGGCAAAGTGTCAATACAGGACTAAGATTGAACCGTACGTACTACACTGGTTACGACGCTCGTCGGATGTGGCAGGGTTTGCAAACTATTACAGACTACAAAGGGAAGCACAGCCGAGAGCTGCCCAGTGACACAAGCCTACCAGACGAGCTAAATAGCTTCTATGCGCTCTTCGAGGCAAGTAACACTGAAACATGCATGAGAGCATCAGCTGTTCTGGACGACTGTGAACACGCTCTCCATAGCCAATGTGAGTAAGACCTTTAAAGAGGTCAACATTCACAAGGCCGCAGGGCCAAAAAAGATTACCAGGACATGTACTCCAAGCATGCGCTGACCAACTGGCTAGTGTCTTCACTGACATTTTCAACCTGTCCCTGACTGAGTCTGTAATACCAACATGTTTCAAGAAGATCACCATAGTACCTGTGCCCAAGAACACTAAGGTAACCTGCCTAAATTACTACCAACCCGTAGCACTCACGTCGGTAGCCATGAAGTGCTTTGAAAGGCTGGTCATGGCTCACATCAACACCATTATCCCAGAAACCCTAGACCCACTCCACTTTGCATACCGCCCCAACAGATCCACAGATGATGCAATCTCTATTGCGCTCCACACTGCCATTTCCCACCTGGACGAAAAGGAACACCTATGTGAGAATGCTATTCATTGACTACAGCTCAGCGTTCAACACCATAGTGCCCTCAAAGATCATCACTAGGCTAAGGACCCTGGGACTAAACACCTCCCTCTGCAACTGGGTCCTGGACTTCCTGACCGGCTGCCCCCAGGTGGTAAGGGTAGGTAACAACACATCCGCCACACTGATCCTCAACACGGGATCCCCTCAAGGGTGCGTGCTCAGTCCCATCCTGTACTCCCTGTTCACTCATGACTGCATGGCCAGGCACGACTTCAACACTGTCATTTAAGTTTGCCAATGACACAACAGTGGTAGGCTTGATCACCGACAACGATGAGACAGCCTATAGGGAGGAGGTCAGAGACCTGGCTGTGTGGTGCCAGGATAACAACCTCTCCCTCAACGTGATCAATACAAAAGGAGATGATTGTGGACTACAGGAAAAGGAGGACCGAGCACGCCCCCATTCTCATCGACGGGACTGTAGTGGAACAGGTTGAGAGCTTCAAGTTCCTTGGTGTTCACATCACCAATAAACTATCATGGTCCAAACACACAGAGACAGTTGTGAAGAGGGCATGACAAAGCCTATTCACCCTCAGGAGACTGAAAAGATTTGGCATGGGTCCTCAGATCCTCAGTTCTACAGCTGCACCATGGAGAGCATCCTGACTGGTTGCATCACCGCATATGGCAACTGCTCGGCCTCCGACCGCAAGGCACTACGGAGGGTAGTGCGTACGGCCCAGTATACCAGACGGTGTCAGAGGAAGGCCCTAAGAATTGTCAGACTCCAGCCATCGATTTAATTTTACCTACATGTACATATTACCTCAAATAACCGGTGTATAATAATAATAATAATAATAATAATAATAATATATAATAAATAATAATAATAATAATAATAATAATAATAATAATAATATATGCCATTTAGCAGACGCTTTTATCCAAAGCGACTTACAGTCATGTGTGCATACATTCTACGTATGGGTGGTCCCGGGGATCGAACCCACTACCCTGGCGTTACAAGCGCCATGCTCTACCAACTGAGCTACAGACTCTGTACCAGTACCCCCTGTATATAGCCTCGCTATTGTTATTTTACTGCTGCTGTTTAATTATTTGTTACTTGTATTTTTACTTATCTATTTTTTTACCTAACCAACGGTGCAGTTTTAAGAAAAAAATAAGTGTTAAGGACTTGAAAGTAAGCACGTGACAAATAACATTTGTATATTTTGTGCTTCTGTGTGTGTGTTTTTTTAAGGAAGGAGATCCTTAAGGATGTATCATTTACTGTGCAGCCAGGCCAGACTGTTGCATTGGTAAGATTGGATTCCGAGCTTCCGATCATTACCCAGATATTCCGCACACTTGAGCAGTGTTTGATTTCTCTCTATCAGTCATGTGATGGTTTATGTCCGGACCATGTGTAGTACAGATGTTTCTTGCTTCTCAACCGTTTGTGTGTTTGTTGACATCCCTAGGTTGGCCAGTCAGGGTGTGGTAAGAGCACCATCCTTCGCTTGCTCTTCCGTTTCTACGACGTCCAGGGAGGATGCATCCGCATCGATGGCCAGGACATCTCTAAGGTGAGTCATTTGCCCAGTTGCAAGAGAATAGTTCCCAGACATACTGCCTTGTTAGTACATGCTGTAAATAACATTAGGTTTGTTACACATTTGTCTTCTATTTCAGTTATACAGTATTGTTAATATGATACACCTGGGTCGTGTTCATTAGGCACCAAATTAAGAAAAAAACATTCTTATCTGGATGTTTGAAAACGTTTTTTCATTGCGTGACCTAGTGAACTTGACCTTGTATTAATATAGTGTATTCTGAGCCTCTTGGTATCTGGGTGCAGGTGAAGCAGGTGTCTCTGCGTGCCCACATTGGCGTGGTGCCCCAGGACACGGTCCTCTTCAACGACAACATCCGTAACAACATCCGCTACGGACGCATCTCTGCCAGCGACCAAGAAGTGGAGGAGGCGGCGATCGCCGCGGACATTCACGAGAAGATCCAGACGTTCCCAGAAGGTACGGAAATAAAACGGTCTTTTTCGATGGTTTCCCGGACACCAATTTAAGCCTTGTCCAATACTAAAAAAATGATTTCAATGGAGATTCTCTATTGAGTCCAGGACTAGGCTTAATCTGTGCCTGGAAACCAGAGCTGTATGTTGGCATTATATTTATATTTGTAGTTAACCTGAAAGTGGCTTATGGGTTTCAATATTGTTGTTTTAAGGGTTTGTGTAGGTGTTTTGTATTTGCCAACTGAATTTGCCGAAGCATTTTGACATCTAAATCTCCTCAAACAAGTGGGGAGATTTGCGGAGTTCACACAGTAGCTGTCATTGTTACTGTATGAGGTGAGTGACGTTTGTGTCTGTGTTGTCTCTGTCTGTCCCCCTACCCAGGATACGACACCCAGGTGGGCGAGAGGGGTCTGAAGCTGAGCGGGGGGGAGAAGCAGAGGGTGGCTATCGCCCGCACCATCCTCAAGGCCCCTCAGATCATCCTGCTGGATGAGGTAAACTTTCAGGAAGGTCCAACATGAGGCTCAATGACTCTGTTCAGATAGGTATAGGGTGAAGATGATCTTGGGTCAGTTGCATTTTTGTCTTCTATTTTTGGTTAGGTTTAGGATTGTGTAGGGGAAGCTGGTCCTAGATATTTACCAAGGTGAAACTTCACCCCGGAGCATTCAAATAATTCAAAAACACACACGTCCTCCCTCCTCTCCTTGAAGTTATCGCTGAGCTTTCACAAATTGATAGGTGAACAAAGGGTACTAAACTTTCTGGTAAATATCTGGAATTTTTCCATGGGAATTTTGCTTAAATTCATTAATAAAAGTTAGCTTATAACAGTGAACCTTTTTTGTGGGATACACATAAGGCAACTCTAGGTATTGTGGCATATTTTGGTTAAATTATCCCCAATTAAATGCAATTGCAACTCTCTGCATGCACAGTGCATTCTTCCATCACATGTACAGTTCACTCTTCCATCACATGTGCAGATGATTCTCAAGATCTTGCACACTAATGAGATGCTATTGAGTCCACACTACTACACTGTCTAAGCCAAGGACTACATGCTTTCTGGTAAGTTTTGATTACAATACTGGGTGGGGTGAATATATTTTATATGACATACATGATTTTTTGTTAACTAGTAAATAGTAGCCTACAGAAAAGTGTGTTTAAATCATTTCTAAGTTAACAATATCTGCTAGTTAGCTTTTGCTACCATGTGGGTTTTAGCTTGCTTGAGCCTGCTATCTGAGGAGTGTTAATTCACCTGTTCCCAAACATGTTTAATTTGTAAAAAATTATCTTACAAAGGAGTTGTTTAATCTAACTGCTTAACTATTTATCTGTACATGGAATTATATATATATATATTTTTTTTACTCATATTTTTTCTAGTCTTTACAGGAAAATGCCACGGGCACTATCTGATGTGTGGAGACATTTCACTGCAGCTAATGTAGAAGGAAAAGCTGTGTACATTTGTAAATACTGTGCCAAATCATATGTGAAGAATGCAACAAAGATGCAGAATCATCTGGCCAAGTGCATAAAGTTCCCTCAGCGCTCACAACAATCAGCCTCTGACAAAAGTCCCTCTACTTCTATTTGAGGTGAAAATGATGAATCAGACACCTTATCGATAGCAACAGCTCATGGTCCTCTTGGAATCAGAGGTTATGTAGTCAGAGAAATGCTGATGAATGTCTTGCTCGAGCTGTGTATGCAACTGGTTCACCTCTGATGGTTACAGGCAATGTGTATTGGAAAAGATTTCTGAATATCCTTCGCCCAGCGTACACCCCTCCAACCAGACATGCTTTATCTACTCATTTGCTGGATGCAGAGTTCAACAGAGTTCAAGTGAAGGTCAAGCAAATCATAGAGAAAGCAGACTGTATTGTAATCATCTCTGATGGGTGGTCGAATGTTCATGGGCAAGAAATTATTAACTACATCATCTTCACCCCTTAACCAGTAGTCTACAAGAGCACAGACACAAGGGACAACAGGCACACCGGTCTCTACATTGCAGATGAGCTGAAGGCAGTCATCAATGACCTTGGACCACAGAAGGTATTTGCACTGGTGACAGACAATGCTGCGAACATGAAGGCTGCTTGGTCTAAAGTGGAGGAGTCCTACTCTCACATCACACCCATTGGCTGTGCTACTCATGCATTGAATCTGCTCCTCAAGGACACAATGGCACTGAAAACAATGGATACACTCTACAAGAGAGCCAAGGAAATGGTTAGGTATGTAAAGGGTCATCAAGTTATAGCAGCAATCTACCTCACCAAGCAAAGTGAGAAGAATAAGAGTGGTGTTGTCATCGTGTTTGACAGTCTCCTGGAGAGGAAGGAGTCTCTCCAAGAAATGGCCATATCACAGTCTGTCGATATGGACAGCCCCATAGAGAGGATCCTCCTCGATTATGTATTTTGGGAGAGGGGTGAACAGCCTGAAAATCCTGAAACCTATAGCAGTAGCCATTGCACAGATTGCGGGAGAAAATGCTATCCTGTCTGATGTTCAGACTCTGCTTGCAGATGTAAGAGAAGAAATACGGACTGCCCTGCCCACTACACTGTTGCTCAAAGCAGAGGAAACTGCAGTTCTGAAATACATCAAAAAGCATGAAGACTTCTGCCTGAAGCCCATACAAGCCGCAGCGTACATGTTGGACCCCAAGTATGTTGGCAAGAGCATCCTGTCTGGCGCAGAGATCAACAAGGCTTATGGTGTCATCACTACCGTGTCTCGCTACCTTGGCCTGGATGAGGGCAAGGATCTTGGCAATCTGGCGAGTACACTTCCAAGCAAGAGCTTTGGGGTGGAGATGCCAACATATCGTGCCAACATATCTCATCAGCCACCTGGTGGAAGGGACATTGTGGATCTTGGGCTCTTTCCCCTGTTGCCTCCATCATCCTCCAAATCCCACCATCATCAGCCTCCTCAGAGCGCAACTGGTCCTTGTTTGGGAACACACACCAAAGCACGCAACATGCAACGGTTAGGACATCTACTTTGTGCATGACACAAGTAATTTTCCCAACAATTGTTTACAGACAGATTATTTCACTTATAGTTTATTGTATCACAATTCCAGTGGGTCAGAAGTTTACATACACTAAGTTGATGGTGCCTTTAAACAGCTTGGAACATTCCAGAAAATGATGTCATGGCTTTAGAAGCTTCTGATAGGCTAATTGACATCATTTGAGGTGTACCTGTGGATGTATTTCAAGGCCTATCTTCAAACTCAGTGCCGTTTTGCTTGACATTATGGGAAAATCTAAAGAAATCAGCCAAGACCTCAGGAAAAAAATGTAGACCTCCAGAAGTCTGGTTCATTCTTGGGAGAAATTTCCTCACACCTGAAGGTACCACGTTCATTTGTACAAACAATAGTACACAAGTATAAACACAGCCATCATACCGCTCAGGAAGGAGACGTGTTTTGTCTCCTAGAGATGAATGTACTTTGGTGCGAAAAGTGCAAATTAATCCCAGAACAACAGCAAATTACCTTGTGAAGATGCTGGAGGAAACGGGTATAAAAGTATCTATATCCACAGTAAAACAAGTCCTATATCGACATAACCTGAAAGGCCACTCAGCAGGGAAGAACCACTACTCCAAAACCCCCATAAAAAAAGCCTGACTACGGTTTGCAACTTTACATGGGGACAAAGATTGTACTTTTTGGAGAGATGTCCTCTGGTTTGATGAAACAAAAATAGAACTGTTTGGCCATAATGACCATGGTTATGTTTGGAGGGAAAAGGGGGAGGCTTGCAAGCCAAAGAACACCATCCCAACCGTGAAGCACAGGGGTGGCAGCATCATGATGTGGCAGTGCTTTGCTGCAGGAGGGACTGGTGCACTACACAAAATAGATGGCATCATGAGGTAGGAAACGTATGTGGATATATTGAAGCAACATCTCAAGACATCAGTCAGGAAGTTAAAGCTTGGTCGCAAATGGGTCTTCTAAATGGACAGTGACCCCAAGCATACTTCCAAAGTTGTGGCAAAATGGCTTAAGGACAACAATGTCAATGTATTGGAGTGGCCATCACAAAGCCCTGACCTCAATCCTATGGAACATTTGTGGGCAGAACTGAAAAAGTGTGTGCGAGCAAGGAGGCCTACAAACCTGACTCCGTTTCACCAGCTCTGTCTGGAGGAATGGGCCAAAGTTCTCACCCAGCTTGTGGAAGGCTACCTGAAACGTTTGACCCAAGCTAAACAATTTAAAGGCAATGCTACCAAATACTAATTGAGTGTATGTAAACTTCTGACCCACTGGGAATGTGATGAAATAAATAAAAGCTGAAATAAATATTATTCTGACATTTCACATTCTTAAAATGAAGTGGTGATCCTAACTGACATAAGACTGAATTTTTACTGGGATTGAATCTCAGGAATTGTGAACAACCTATTTTAAATGTACTTGGCTAAGGTGTATGTAAACCTCCGACTTCAACAATATGTTAAACGTTTTTGGGAGATGCAATGGATAATGGGGGATCATTCAGTATTCCCTTTCTTTTATTATTCATTGAAATCATCCCATGTGAAGAGTCAACTCATTTAATTAAAGTTCAATTCTTAACTAAATTGTATTTTTTAAATTTCTATTGGAAGGATTTAATCATTTTGCAATTATGTCTACTTATGACAAGGTAAAAGGTTTATGTTTCTGTCTCCATATGATATGGTAAATATATCCAATTCAAAAAACATCTACATTTAAATAGTATTAATATTACTTTGCATATATTTGTGTTTATTCCCATATTTTCCCACGGAAAGTTTCCACCTCTGAATATTCCCCAAAATGTGCAACCCTAGGTGAACGCATTGGCTCTATCACTTAGCTTTCACCAGTCCAGCCATGTCAGATCAGATATTTCTTCAAGAACGAGACGAAGCGAAGATGCATTCTTCACATATTTGAAGAGGGACAATGTTTGCCCCCACACCACTGATCCCCTTTCGTATTGTGTTACAGTGGATTAATACGAGTTCACCGAACTCGAATATGTTACTTATCTCGTAAAGTTTTCCCTCTGCACAGGCCACATCTGCTCTCGACACACAGACGGAGCGCAACATTCAGGCATCGCTCACCAAAGTGTGCTCCAATCGGACCACCATCGTCGTGGCTCACAGGTATGCGATGGCTCTCAGTTGGAACAAGATGCATGTATAGAGGGAACCCATACAGTATGATCAGTGGAGGCTGAGGGGAGGACGGCTCATAATAATGGCTAGAACGGAGCGAATGGAATTGCGTCATGATGTGTTGGATTCCACTCCAGCCAATACCACGAGCCTGTCCTCCTCTATTAAAGTGCCAACAACCTCCTGTGATTAGGACACACATATCCCCCCCCCCCTCTAATGCTGAGTTTGTATGGTTTGGATCTGTCCGGTCTGTAGTCAGATTGTGAATTGTCTGTCTTCAGGTTGTCGACCATCATCGGTGCCAACCAGATTCTTGTACTAAGTGACGGTCAGATAGCAGAGCGAGGACGGTGAGTTGAATGGTTGAAAGAGTGTTTTCGATTGCTGCACACTCCACAAGCCTATTCCAATCAAAATATTGTTTTATGCTCTTCAAGAAACAAACATCTAAAGAATGTATGTAAATGCCAAGAAGGGGACAAGGCCAATGTTGGATGCTTCTCACACTATAGTTCTATTCTCAACACCATATAGTGGGAACATCTTGACATTGTACTTGATGATGGTAATGGTGATTGTGTGTCCCCATTGTAACTACATATTCTCTACTTTCTTTCTCCCAGGCATGATGAGCTGCTAGCTAAGGAAGGGTTGTACTGTGACATGTGGATGAAGCAGCAACAGGCACAGGACTCCGACTCAACCTCTGACACCGAAGCCAAAGACAGGAAGTCTGAGAAACTACAGCCCCCATCAGTCACTGCAGGCCACAGGAGCCACTGAGTCTTGAGTGAGAGGTCAAGAATATGTAGACATTGTGAGGAGACAGAGGAGGACAAAGAGGGACGCAGGGAGAAGATTAGATACCTCAAAAGGCTGCTTTGTATTTTTTAGGGTATCCGTCCACTGAGGTTAATTATGTTATGAGTAAAGTTTTAAGCACATATTTATTGGGTATTTTATGTTTGATCATTCAATCAAAATGTTTGTACCGTGAATGCCTCAGGCCAGTTGTTTTTAAGTGTATTCAGGGTCGTGTTCATTAGGTTCATTAACAGAATTTTAAAAAATAAAATAAAAACTTTTTGTTTCTTATTGGACAAGTCCAGGTAGTCCCTCTTTATTGCATTATTTTTTAAATGTCGTTTCGTGCGTAATTAATATCCAATGTAAAAAAAAAAACATCTACATTTAAAATGAGTCAGATGCTTGACAAAGTTCTGGGGAGAGATGTGTCAGAAAAGACACTAGAATGAGCAGCGGAAGCAGTGCTGTAGTCCCCCCCCCCACACACACACTTTCTGCAAATTACGGGCACGTTTAGAAGCCAAACGTTCCCTCCCCTTCCAAAATTTGAACGATGTTAAACACCTGATTTCTCCAAATGATCCGTGGCTGTTGTCTCATCCCACAGTCTGTTGAAAAACACTACTGTACCAGTTATGTTACGTGCGTCTGTGCATGAGTGATTAGTGCCGACTGATTCAGTATAATCCGTCTTCTTGCTGTCTGAAGTCGTTTGATTGCAGCGGTCCACAGAAGCGGCAGCAAGTCCAAAGTAGACGAATACCTTAAACGCAGGTATCGGCAGTTTGGCACAGTCTCACGAGACTAAATGGTTGACTAATGTTTAGGGGTTGAGAAGTGAATTTGTTGTATTCACAGCAGATCTTATTGAACAGGTTCATTGTAAATGAGATTTTTAGAGCTGCATCAATTTTACTCCAATCAGACTTGGGCATTGTCATGTACAGTACAGTCTAGGTGTTGACTGATACATGTAAAACTTTGAATTGTCACCAATGGTGATCAATAAGAACTACTGGCAGTATATTAAAGGGAACAGAATCGATAGAATTGACTAAATTAGTAGCGGAAAAGCAAACCTTTAACTATGAATGAACCCAATCCTCAAGCCTGTATGCTGCTACCCGTTTTGAGTACAGAACTACTGTCAAGTGTATATTTTAATGGAAGAAATTAATCTGTTTGAATTTGTAAATATAATTCCCAAGGCAGTGTGGAGTTTGTCAGTATCTGTTGATAATAATCACACTCCATTTATTCATTGTCAAATTCTGTTTAGTTGATTTTAAAAAGGGCCATAAGGGAAGATCTAGCCATTTAGCTGAACTTTAGTTTATTTGAGAGAGAATGGGGACTTTAAATCTATGTTAAGTCTCCTAGGGTTACGGGTTTGGGGTTGAATTGGAAACTGTCTGCATTAATCAAGGGGACGTGAAAACGGACATACTTACCATCCATATAGTTAGTGCACAGCAGACTTTACATCATGAAAAGTTATTGCAGACTGTGAAATAAATAGATGAATCCCAAATGCATTTGAGCATTTGTGACTGCAGAAGTAATACCAAAGAGCTAGAGTTGTTCTGCTACCAAATAATTGCTCCACTACAGCAGTCAATCATTTGTAGGTGTACAATGTGCGCAAACTGGTGCAGTCAAATGATTTACACTTAATGCACCATGAATTTGAAATGTTATCTGTGACATGAGTGACATTGACACCACAGGAGGTTGGTGGCACCTTCATTGGGGAGAACGGGCTTGTGGCAATGGCTGGAGCGGATAGGTGGAATGGTATCAAATACATGTGTTTGAATCCGTTCCATTTGTGCCTTCCAGAAATGTTTGTAAAGATATTAACTGCTTTGACACAATGTCAAACTTTTTTAAAATGTGATTTGGGGGGCATAGTTTGTCTGTAGTGTGATCTTTGCCTTTGGAAGAGTGACAATGTGTGTGGGTGTGGCATCTGTCCATGCCTGGAAGTCAAATACATCAATGGTTTGTTTTTTCTTTGTATATATGTTAATAAATGGTATAATTAAAAATGTATAATGACAAAGTGGGCTCTGTTTTTGCTAATTTACCATATTGATAGCTTTATATTATTAGACATTTTGTATCCATACAGTACGTTGCATAACTGTTCTCAAAACGGTTCCCTCCCTCCATCTCAGCTGCTGATTGGTTTTATAAGCGGGCTTGTCAGATGTCACAACGGGGGTTACTGTTGTGCTAGGTAGCTAGCCTGAGTAAAACCAGGCGCCGTTTTATATATATATATATATATATATATATTTTTTTCCCCCAACTCGAGTTTTCTATTTCTACTATTTGGCTAATGTTGGATAGACCAGCATGGATTTCGAAGAATTGTTTAGTGAACGAACATTTCAGTTTTCTGACTTTCAGGAGTTTACGGTAAGTTAGCCTATCATGGCGAGTGACGCTAGCTGAATTGGCTAGTTTAGGTGGTTAAATATGATCGCAAACGGGTTGATGTGACCTATTTGGTAATAATCGGATTTTAAATATGCATACCAGGTTAAACAACGTGTTGTATGCCTTTTAATTGAACATCAAAAAACACGGCAAGTTTAACGCTTACTGGACAGTAGTGTACTAGCTCACGCGTTAACGAAGCTAACCAGCCTGCTAACGTTAGCTACATGTGATTGTGGCTGTTCTGGATTTAGGTGACAACTCGAAGCGAACGTTAACCTCGTAGAACGGTAGCCAGAAAACACAGTAGGATAACCGACTATAAGAGGCAATTTGTGGGATTGCTAACTTATTCCAACCGTGTTGACATGACTTGGTTGTGTAAAGTTGGCTAACTTGACGTTAGCGTTATTTCAGGTTCGTTTTTGTCATGTCGGCCCTTCGCTCAATGATTCACTTAGCTCTCTGATCTGCCTTCACAGTTTCTTCCTGAACATCAGAAACTGTCAGAGAGAGTGCGGAAGCGATTGTACTATGGCCTGGACCAAGACGGGTCTCCAGATTCCCTTTCCTGTCCTGTTACAGGTTAGCTATTCTGTCTGTTAGGTTATGTCCTGTCCGCGTGTGACTGTATTGTGAATTTGAATGATTTGATTCTTTTATGTTCGGAAAATGATTTCTAGATATTGCTGTGGAACTCCTTCAGAAATCTGCCCCGAGCCCAATTCGAAAACTGCACAAGAAATATGCTGCTCATGTCGCGAGGTATGTTGTCAGTGAATGTTGACACTTGTTATCCTTTCTGGGCGTGTAATGGTCTCCATAACTTAATGTACCACGTGGTCTGTTTTTCAGGGAGGCGTGCATCTCTCCGTGTGCCATGATGTTGGCCCTGGTCTACATCGAAAGGCTACGACACAGGAACCCCGAATACCTGCAAAAGATCTCCTCCTCGGACCTCTTCCTGATCTCCATGGTATGTGGGCCAAAGGTTGGATGCGTCTGAAATGGCACCCTATTCCCTTTGTAGTGTACTGCTTATGACCAGACCCAAGATCTGCATTTCACTGTTCGTCTACACCTGTTGTTTACGAAAGCATGTGCCAAAAATCTTTTGTTGATTAATTGGAATGGGTGCCATTTGCGACTCACCGGTTGTCCCGCCAGAATTAGTCAAAGGCTATTTAGCCCATGTGATAAGTATTAGGTCCTCTCACCAGAATTAGGCCATGGCTATACATGTGATGGGCACAGTACAGCTTGTTATGAACATGGGTCTCTGTAATTGCTGGGCATGTAAGGCCCAGACCCATATACTACACCCAATTCTTGTTCAATTTAGAATTTCCCGCAGCCACACAATGTGTTTTTAGACCAGGGGTAGACGTAAGAGTGTGTCTGGGAAAGCATCCTGTCATGTTATCAAATCATATTTTACTCGTCACGTACAGTTTACAGCAGGTATAGAAGACGCAGCAAAATGCTTATGTGATAGCTTCAACAATACAGTACATCAGTCAATAACAATGTTCAAGTCAAAAAATAACCAGTAATGGAATTAATCAGATGGAACCTCCTGTGTTAGTATGTAATAATAATAATAATAATATATGCCATTTAGCAGACGTGTGAGGAGATGGATGCAAACACAACTTGCTTTCTATGACATATGGACTGATCTTAACCTCCTAATCCCGTGTCGCCTTTCCTCCAGATGGTTGCCAGCAAGTATTTGTACGACGAAGGGGAGGACGAGGAGGTGTTCAACGACGAGTGGGGGGGCAGCTGGGAAACTGGACGTCCAGACTGTCAACACCCTGGAGATGAATTTCCTCGACGCCATTGTAAGTTATACGTAGTATTACATACTACACCACAGGCCCAGAAGCGTGTGGTTCTACTCAGAGCCATGTATTTAATAGTGGTGTGTGGGTCAACCGCTAGTCCCCCCCCCCTCCCCCCGGCAGAACACTTTTTTTTTGACAGAAGGTGCAGGATTTTACTTGTTGCCTGATTTTAGATATGTTTCTGCTAAAAAATTCTGACATTTTGGTCGGCTTTTTTAGCCATCTTGTCTATAATTAGATACATGCAGCTTCTCTTCTGTCATTGTTTCCCTAGAAGAATAAATAAACCCTTGCTCACCAGAATGTCATAAATCGATAGAAAGAATGCTTCAAATTAGTTGACATTGGTAAAAATGTTCTGTTGTCTCTGCTTCTTTAATGGCGCAAAGACGTTCAGGAACCGGGAGAAAATATTTTCTGTGTAAATTTCCAAATAGCATTAGTGTGACTGACTGGTTGTAAAGGAAGTAGGAAGCTGTGAAAATGGGTTTCTGAAAAAATGTCATTTCGGCTTGGATGCATATTTAATGTGGTTGAAATACTATCAGCTTTTATGATGCTGATAAAGATGGCACCAATACAGATGATATCTAACAGCGCATTCACTTTCTCTCAAGATGCTGAAAGAAAGAAATCATATTTCTCTCATCCTTTTCGAGTCAAAATGTTTCCTACATTTGGTGTATCATTTTATTGCAAGAAATGCTCAATTCTGCAGGAGTTAATATTAAGGCTGTGTGAGAGGTTATAGACCTAAAGTCAGTGTTTCCATTTAACCCATCTGCACAGTTGGATACAGTTCCCTTGAAGTGTCATATTTGAAAGTATAGCGCCTCACAATCATCACGCATAACATAGCCGGCTATCATCCTCTTTTACCACTTCACCAAATCTTTTCCAAACATGACTTTTTTCTATTCTTTTTTTTCAACTCTCCATTTCGTAGCTTTTCTCTTATTGAATTTAACTCGACATTCTCTTTTTATGCCTGGCCCCATCCCAAAAGCATTTTACGATTGGGGTGTATCCGGTGTGTGTGTGTGTGTGTGTGTGTGTGTGTGTGTGTGTGTGTGTGTGTGTGTGTGTGTGTGTAACTTTGAAAGTTTCTTCAAGTGCAGTTAAAAAAAACATCAAGTGCTATGATGAAACTGGCTCTCATGAGGACTGCCACAAGAAAGGAAGACCCAGAGTTACCTCTGCTGCAGAGGATAAGTTCATTAGAGTTAGAGTAACAGACACATCTCAACATCAGCTGTTCAGAGTTCAATTTGACCTTCATGGTCAAATTGCTGCAAAGAAACCACTACTAAAGGACACCAATATGAAGAAGAGACTTGCTTGGGCCAAGAAACACGAGCAATTGACATTAGACCGGTGGAAATCTGTCCTTTGGTCTGATGAGTTCAAACTGTGTCTTTGTGAGAAGCAGAGTAGGTGAACGGATGATCTCTGCATGTGTGAATCCCACCGTGAAGCATTTAGGAGGTGTGGAGGTGCATTGCTGGTGACACTCAGTGATTTATTTAGAATTCAAGGCACACTTGACCAGCATGGCTACCACAGCATTCTGCAGCAATCCCATCTGGTTTGCGCTTAGTGGGACTATCATTTGTTTTTCAACAGGACAATTGCCCAACACACCTCCAGGCTGTGTAAGGACTATTTGACCAAGAACGGAGAGTGCTGCATCAGATGACCTGGCCTCCACAATCCCCTGACATCAACCCAATTTGAGATGGTTTCGGTTGAGTTGGACCACAGAGTGACGGAAAAGCAGCCAACAAGTATTCAGCATACAATATGTAGGAACTCCTTCAAGACTGTTGGAAAAGCATTCCTCATGAAGCTGGTTAAGAGAATGCCAAGAGTGCGCAAAGCTGTCAAGGCAAAGGGTGGCTACTTTGAAGAATCTCAAATGTAGATTTTTGATTTGTTTAACACTTTTTGGTTTCTACATGTGGTGTTTTGACGTCTTTGCTATTATTCTACAATGTCAAAAATGGTACAAATAAACAAGACACAAAAACCTTTGAATGTGTAGGTGTGTCCAAACTCTTCAAGTTAACTAATGGGTAAAACTAAGGGGTAAAACTCTGGAAAGTTGAGTGAAGTTCGCTCTCGTGCTTCGCTGCGCACCCCCCCCCCTGTCATCCACACAATATTTCATGACCCTAGACCCACCCACCTGCTGTTATAACCACAGGGAATGTAGTTTGTGTCAACCCGCACATCACTAATATTTAAATCCCATTGTACTGTATTTGTATGGCCATAATTTACAATCTGACAGCTGCTCTCACTTCTGTGTTTCAGGAGTGGAGCCTCTTCACTGAGCCCGGGGACTACTTTGGCATACTGAATCAACTCGAAACTAGGTTTGTGGTTCTTGTTTTCACGTAGATAGTTTTTTATGCTAGTGCAGGTTTCCCCAACTGTCTCCCTGCGGGCCGAATTTGACCCGTCGGTGATTTTATTTGGCCACCTAAATTTGTTGAACGTAAAAACACCAGCAAAATATTTCCATGCGTTTTTTTAAATTCTGTAACTCTTCCAAAGTATTCCTATGCATAATAGAGATACAGTGCTTGTGATCGTATACAAATGTATGCCAGATTTGAAATGATTGTTTTAGTCAAATTTTATCTGTTTGGGCTTCTTGTAAAAAAAAAAAAAAAAAAAAATTGGTCAGGGTGGGTGTGTGACTCCTAATGCATTAGAAACACAAGAAGCTATGAAGGGTTGGGAATGTCATAGATACTTCTATTTTTGTAGGCCCCGTGATTTTTCAGAGAAGAACTAAATTAGTAGTGTTGAGTTCTTGTCGTAATTTGCCTGGCATAGGGACTGTAGATCTGATACAGAGCTAGCTGCTAGTTCAAACAGGGTGGGTTGTGTGTGTCACATGCGCATAGTCATTTGTTTGCCAGACTCTGTTCTACGTCCATCTCTCTCTCTGTGTTTGCATAGAGTGTGTATTAACTCAGGCCTGTTGTGACTCCAGTATTGCAGAGAAGCAGGGGATGAAGCGAGGCTGGTTCACCTACACCGACCTCTGTGTGCTGCTGGAGCAGGCGGCCTGGCGACAGGCTCTGACGGCCATCTACCTGCACTTTGCCAAGGTGAGGAAGGGTCAGAGGGCAGGGGCAGTGGGGTGCACTGAAGGACTGAGTTGTGGGTCATGCTCAGTATGGGCACACTGTAGCAGAACATTTTGAACTAGAAAATAGCATTTCTTATTTGACACGTTCGGGTAGTATGTTTTTGTTTTTTCCTGTTTTTGTGCCGAATGGACACGACGCTAGTCTCAAACTCACCTGAAAGTAACATGTCAATGTCATGGAAGTTCTTACACAGGGACACTAAAACTCTTTCTTAAATTAATCATTGTCAGTGCGCTGGAGAGTTTCTATCAAACTTAATGCACCATAGTGAACATCTGTCAGAAGCTCTGCTGAGGCAGTCTCAGCAGTTGTCTTATACGGATATACACAGACAACTTATATTTGCATAAGTAATTCAATACTGGGTCATACATGTGACCAATACCTCACAAGGCTTCTTCTCTCTAAGCTGGGACCTTGAAACTGAAATATCTTTTGTTTTCAAAACAAGGTTTAGGCCTACTGACAAATTGTATATACTGATATGTGAGGAAATTGGTTATTAGAACAGCACATGAATAGAACACATAAATTAGTTATAAGAAAAGCACAAGTATAACATTTCCATCGCATCAATTTCCGAAAACTGCAAATTGCAGAAACCCACGTAGACTATGTGTTGATTGAAAGAAGCAACACTTTTGAAAGTAGTCAGTTTGGGGGGGAAAGGAAAAACCTAATGAAAGAAATCTACTAAATCCACGTCCTCACCTCTCCAGGTGACCTGCATGCTGGGGCTGGTGTATCTGACCAGTGTCGCGGGCCTTATCGCCACCAGCCTCCCCAGGAGCAGCCAGCCCCTGGCCCCAGTCCGCCAAGTCCACCTGCTGAGCTCCAGCCTCTCTCCACCACCACTAGGCCTGCTCCCAGTCCCAGAGACCACCAGTCCAACATCCAACCTCCCTCGCTGCTGCGTCTTGGGCAACGACAGTCACAACCGCCGGCCTGGCACTCTGCACACCCACGACGACCACAACCACGGCTCGCCAACCTCCTCCCAGACCTCTATACTGTGTCTATGGGGCTCTATCCTCACTTCACTAAGCCACACTGACCCCCACCCCCAGCCTGACACTGAACCAGCCTTGTCCGCCTCCTCTCTGCACTGCCCCGGCTGCCAGGTTACAGTGGGGAGCCACCCTCCTGGCTCCATCCAGTGCGGCCCACAGAACACCTCTGCTCCGCTACTAGAGCCTGGCCACCCGGCAGCACCGTGGCTGGCCCCTGCCCCCCTCCTCTACGGAGCCGCCCCGATGCTCCTGGACTCCCGTCTGACTGGCATGGCACAGCTCCGTTTCGGACCCTGCTGCCCACAGTTCATGCTGCCCATCGAGAAAGCCCCATCTCTCCTCATGCCCAGCTAGACGCAAACAGACAAAACAAGCCACTATCGTTACCCTTCAATGACGATGACGCCGGACTCCAAATGAAACCAGCTGGTTCTTCAGAATGCATCCGTTGCAGTGAAAGGAAAGTTAAATTTTGTTTTGTATGTGTTTTTTTTTTTTTTTTTTTTTTTGAATATACTGTTTAAATTTGAGATGAGGGCCCCTAAAGGTGAGTAGCACATTTTGTACAGTGGTTTGCCAGCTGAATTGGTGTACATAAGTAAGATGAACTCATAACAGCGTGAGATCTGAGTTCTGTGCTCAGGCACTTATCTTTTCAAATGTTTATTTTTCAAAGGTTGGATCACGCAGCTTTTCAATGGGTGTTTCTAGAAGGTGTGTACATGGCAAACTAATATTTCATGTTTGGTGTAAAAATACACATATGTCTAAGCATGGCTACCATACTCACACAGTGTTTGTTCCTACCTAATCTTTAGCCTGGGTACCAGATGTGTTTGTGGAATGATGGAACAAACAGACTGGTACCCAGGCTACCTACACTTTATCTATGTTTGAAAATGGGAGGGGGATTGTGGTGGTTGGGCTAAATCATGTTGTTAGATGGAAGAGTTCAGTTTTGATGTGATATCATAGCCATTTGAGAATGTTGAGAAAGTAAGTTGTCTCCACAAAAGCAAGGCTGCTTTCTAAGTCAGTACTGTAGTGCTTTAAGAAGGGAGTCACTTTAGCCTGGTGCCAGATCTTTTTGTGCTCTTGCCAACTCTTGCTCTACTTGTCAAGCCAAACATTGCATGACAATGAGCGAGTGACAAGGAGTTGGATTGATGGCACATACAGACTTGCACTCCAGCTAGAGACAACTAGCTTGCCTACATTTGATTTGCCATGGAGTCTTTGGGTCCTTGTTTTTCTCAGTTATTGCAGTTATTTTTAAAATGTTAACATATTTATGCTTTTTTGGGGGTTTGTTAATAATAACTAGACCAGCAAAGCCACAGATGGCTACTGGTCCCTGCACTGAACAACAGTAGAGATTCAATTATTTGTATTATTCCTGTGGGGGAAAAAAACATTAAATTAATCTCAGTATGGTTGCCCCTCAAGTCTTGTTCATTAGGTCACATCGTAGCGAAATGCTTTAGACCGCTTTGCAACAGTAAATGAACATTTTGTTTCTGAACATGACCCTGAACTCTGATAACACTGGGTGAGATGCATCTCTGAGAGTGTAGTCTTTTTTTTTTTTTTTTCTTTTTTTTTTTTTTCAAGTAACTATTTATTTTACCATGACAGAATTCAGTGGCTCTCTCTGATTTCATGTGTTTCCAACAGAATGCAGTGGATCTCTCTGATTTCATGGTTTTCCAACAGAATGCAGTGGCTCGCTCTGATTTCATGGTTTTCCAACAGAATGCAGTGGCTCGCTCTGATTTCATGTGTTTCCAACAGAATGCAGTGGCTCGCTCTGATTTCATGTGTTTCCAACAGAATGCAGTGGCTCGCTCTGATTTCATGTGTTTCCAACAGAATGCAGTGGCTCGCTCTGATTTCATGGTTTTCCAACAGAATGCAGTGGCTCGCTCTGATTTCATGGTTTTCCAACAGAATGCAGTGGCTCGCTCTGATTTCATGGTTTTCCAACAGAATGCAGTGGCTCGCTCTGATTTCATGGTTTTCCAACAGAATGCAGTGGCTCGCTCTGATTTCATGTGTTTTCCAACAGAATGCAGTGGCTCGCTCTGATTTCATGGTTTTCCAACAGAATGCAGTGGCTCTCTCTGATTTCATGGTTTTCCAACAGAATGCAGTGGCTCTCTCTGATTTCATGGTTTTCCAACAGAATGCAGTGGCTCTCTCTGATTTCATGGTTTTCCAACAGAATGCAGTGGCTCTCTCTGATTTCATGGTTTTCCAACAGAATGCAGTGGCTCTCTCTGATTTCATGGTTTTCCAACAGAATGCAGTGGCTCTCTCTGATTTCATGGTTTTCCAACAGAATGCAGTGGCTCTCTCTGATTTCATGTGTTTCCAACAGAATGCAGTGGCTCGCTCTGATTTCATGGTTTTCCAACAGAATGCAGTGGCTCGCTCTGATTTCATGGTTTTCCAACAGAATGCAGTGGCTCGCTCTGATTTCATGGTTTTCCAACAGAATGCAGTGGCTCGCTCTGATTTCATGATTTTCCAACAGAATGCAGTGGCTCGCTCTGATTTCATGTGTTTCCAACAGAATGCAGTGGCTCGCTCTGATTTCATGTGTTTCCAACAGAATGCAGTGGCTCGCTCTGATTTCATGGTTTTCCAACAGAATGCAGTGGCTCGCTCTGATTTCATGGTTTTCCAACAGAATGCAGTGGCTCGCTCTGATTTCATGTGTTTCCAACAGAATGCAGTGGCTCGCTCTGATTTCATGGTTTTCCAACAGAATGCAGTGGCTCGCTCTGATTTCATGTGTTTCCAACAGAATGCAGTGGCTCGCTCTGATTTCATTGTTTTCCAACAGAATGCAGTGGCTCGCTCTGATTTCATGTGTTTCCAACAGAATGCAGTGGCTCGCTCTGATTTCATGTGTTTCCAACAGAATGCAGTGGCTCGCTCTGATTTCATGCGTTTCCAACAGAATGCAGTGGCTCGCTCTGATTTCATGTGTTTCCAACAGAATGCCACACAACTGAAATAGGTCATAACCAGTCTACTGTTTCCTGTTGTTTTTGTTTTTTAAATAAGAGTTTTGAATACGATGGCGCCTGACATCAAACATGATTGTTTTGGAAATGTATCTAATGATTGCAATTTTCATCCAATAACATTTTCAAGGAAACCTAACATCCTCATATAGGTGAGTTGTATTGTGCAAAACACAACTTTTCATTAACTTTAAAAAATATATATTTTTATTTTTAAGATCTGTTTTTCAATTTTTGCAATTAATTAGTATCCCTCTTTAACATACCCATTGGGTCGGGGAGACCTGACCAACAGTAAGTCACTCATACACCATTTTGTCTTCTCTTCCTGCTCAAAAATGGAAAATGTCTTTCTGCATAGAAATAGAATTCCTCGAATGGGGATATCCATTCTTGAATGGGGATGTAAATTCTAAGTCGTACTGTTTCTATGTATCTCATCCTGGAAAAACAGTTAGCACTTCTCATATTTTTCTACTCAAGATAGTTTCTTGCTAGGGAATTTATATGATTATTTGAACATTTGACTTGGTTTTACATTGACATTTTTCTAAATAAAACCTTTTTCAAATCGGACTGAGATTTTGAAGCATGAAATCCTTGAATTTTGTAAACAATGTACAAAACATTCAATGTGTAGAAATCTGTAATAAAATGTTTGTCCCTTAAAAGGTTTGGTTTTCATTTGTCATTTATGTCTGTATCGCTGTCCACTTTGACAGACAGTATGTAATGTGAGTTGTCAACATTGTGAGATGAATAGCCCAGTCTTGGCACGCGCACACACACACACCCTAGAAAGCAATATGCCATTTGAGCTCACATCTAGGGAACTGCAAAGGCACTGATCTGCATGTGTGGTGTCAAGCAAGGCGACATTAACCTGGTCACAGATTTGTTTGGGCTGTCTTACCAATTCACACATTCTTTGTCAAAACTGCACAAACAGATCTGGGACCAGGCTAAGGCACTGTCACCTAAGCCATCAGCTTTTGGAATCTCAATTGTATTTCTTTCATTCCTCACTTCTTTGTCTCCTCAAATGCAGTGGAGCAGAATATATGGCGTTCCTGCCCTGTGGGCTGTATTCACAAAGCAATTCAGAGAAGGACTGCTAATCAAGGATCAGGTTTCACCTCTTATTGTCATCTAGATGCTAAGGACCCTGGGACTAAACACCTCTCCAACTGGATCCTGGACTTCCTGACGGGACGCCCCCAGGTGGTAAAGGTAGGTAACAACACATCCGTCACGCTGATCCTCAACACGGGCCCCTTGGGTGCGTGCTCAATCCCCTCTACTCCCTGTTCACTCACAACTGCATGGACCGAGCACGACCCCATTCTCCTCATCGGGGCTGTAGTGGAGCAGGTTGAGAGCTTCAAGTTCCTTGGTGTCCACATCACCAACAAACTGTCCTGGTCCAAACACACCAAGACAGTTGTGAAGAGGGCACGATAAAGCCCTATCAGGAGACTGAAAAGATTCGGTATGGGTCCTCAGATCCTCAAAAGGTTCTACAGCGGCACCATCGTGGTTGCATCACTGCCAGGTATGGTAACTGCTTGGCCTCTGACCGTAAGGCACTACAGAGGGTAGTGCGTACAGCCTAGTACATCACTGGGGCCAAGCTTCCTGCCATCCAGGACCTCTATACCAGGCGGTGTTGGAGGAAGGCCCTAAAAATGGTCAAATACTCCAACAACATGAACATGTCCATGGAGGAGTGCATCCGACGGCGCTGCTGTTTCGTCGAGGGCGTGGTCAAGTGCCTCCCTGACGAGACCCCTGAAGACCGTCATCGATCGCATCATTAAGGCTGAGGTTAGTGTCCCACTCTGCTCTCCTCCCAGGGTTGTGTCCATAAGGCACCAAATGGAAGAAAACAGGCTGCAACAGGGAGGGACTACCTGAACGTGTCCAATTAGAAACGTGTTATTTCTGCTACGGTGTGCTCTACTGAATATGATCCAGGTCATGTCCTCTGTCACAGTGGCCCTGCCTCTCCACTCCTATGAGTTTGTTTTAAAAACACATCAAAGTAATGGGTTATGCCATGCTGTAACATTTCGCTCTATTAGCCCACACAATGAAATATAAATAGTTATGAAGGTTTGTGACATTAGGCCACTAGTATTTTTATGTATTTCAATGTATTAACTGTAGACTGTATAGGTTATAGCCCTGTTTCTTACTGCTCTGCTCTACTCTACTTAACTACCGGTACGCCCTTGTTGTGTAACCACGGCCAACCATTTCCCGCCACACACTCCCATCCTCTCCCCATTCTACCCCATCCTGCCCCAATCCACTATCCATCCTCTCCCCATACTGTCCTCATCCTGTCCCCATCCCCTCCCAATCATGCCCTCCATCCTCTCTCCACCCTGTCCCCATCTTATCCCCCATCCTGCCCCATTGCTCTCTCCATCCTCTCCTCCCCCCCTTCCACTCCTCATCCTGTTCCCATCCTTTCCCCTCAGGTCCATCGTCTGGTCCTGGTGGACAAAGAGGATGTGTGCAGGGGGATCATCTCTCTCTCCGTCCTGCTCCACGCCGTGGTGTTAACCCCGACAGGTAATGACACCCTTTTAGCCTCAAAACACCTGTGGGAGTCAGGCCCTCTTGCCCTACCTCCATCTTCCACCGCCTCTAGCCCCACCTCCCTCAGCCCAGGTAGGTACACCCTTTTTCTCTCCTTTCCCCAATCCCTCCAGCTCGCTGACTGGCTGTCAGACACGCTTCTTTGAACCCCCCTTCCCCACAACAGCTGCTGCTGCTATACGTTGCCCCCTGTTTCTCTGAGCTTCAGCCACGTATCAACCCCGAAGCACCAACATGCAAGTGGGCACACACGCACATGCACACACACACAAAGGGTGATGATGACCTCTGACCTATCGTTCCCTGCTTGCCTGATGCATGGGGCGCAGGATAAATCCAATGATCTTCAGAAGGAGTGGAATCTTCAAGATTCC
Organism: Oncorhynchus gorbuscha; assembly: GCF_021184085.1. NCBI lineage: Eukaryota > Metazoa > Chordata > Actinopteri > Salmoniformes > Salmonidae > Oncorhynchus > Oncorhynchus gorbuscha. The sequence goes on from NC_060193.1 coordinate 42,950,890, forward strand.
AAGCCTTTGTGGTTGACATTCTATGGACTAGCTGTAGCTTAAAGTTACAGTATGGCACTAGAGGAATGTGGTGATGTATCTGCATAAAAATGTGATGATATCCAATTTGATCTGTGTGCCAAATGGCACCCTATCCCGTGTAGTGTAGTGTACTACTTTTGACCATTGTCCATAGGGCTCAGGTTGAAAAGTTAAAAAAAATATCTTAGCTTGTGCAAGCCGGAACGGCTCATAGGAGCACGAGCCTATCTCCTGTTTCTGTAGCGTGAGGCAGCATGATAGACAAGTACAGCCCCTGGACAGGACACTAGTCTATCTCAGGTCAGTAGTGCACTATATATAGGTAATAGGGTGCCATTTGGGATGCAACCGTGTTGTACATTTGCATCTCTCAGATTGGTTTGTGTCTATGGCAAGAATCTGTAATGGAGCGTATTATCTACATTTATGCTGATATAATGCACACAACCTTTTTTTAATCATATGCTTTGGTTATAATCATTCCAATCTTTGATCATATTGCATCTCCACTGTTGTTTGTTCTTTTCCAGAGATTTCAAGCAAATCAAACTGAGATCACTAGAGAACAATGTGAAGTGGATGAAAAGGGAGACAGTTTTCAAAATGTCATCGTACTGCTGTGGAGAGAAACATAATCCGCAACAATCAACTGTATCAGTTGAGTTCAATAAAACACAATTGTCCTTAGTTGCAGTTGATCAAATTGATGATGTAAGTTTGTGTTACTTTGTGTTGCGCTGAATTTGTGCTTTATTAAACATGTTCTAATCAATTTTACTTGTTTTTTTATAATGGACTTGCACAATGGATTTCACTGTTTTATGTAAGCTTTTCAGGGTAAGAAGTGGAGAAAGAAATATGAATTGTATTTTACGAATGAGTGGATAGCAGTATCCACTTTATCCAGCAGATGTCAGTAAATAGCTATTGTTTTCGCAAAACCAAGAGGGCAGTAAACAAGGAAGCACGTGACATGCTGATCCAGTAAACTGTGTGTCCACTAGATAGCACAGCTACAAAGTAAGAAATGACTGCATAGTAAGAATGAATGAAAAACACATCTTTCGTTTTGGTCATAAATTAAGGTTAGGCATAAGATTGCCAGGGTGGTTGGGGTTAAATTTAAAATCACATTTGAAGAAGAGCGATAGTAGAAATGGGCGGGGTTTAAGACTTCGTGGCTGTGGTAACTAGTGACGAGCAGTAACGTCGGGGTCCTACTTTTTGGGGTGTTAACAGTGACGGGCCTGCGTGGATCTATCCGCCTATCCATTCCCCGTGATCACCAAAACAACATAACAAAGTGGGGGGAAAAATGGCGAGCGGAGAGGAGGCTAGACGCCCCTCGGTTTCTTCCTCTGCCGTCCTCGAGGACCTGTTCCCTGCCGGAGGATCAGAGCCAGTATGTGAGGATGAGAACCCTGAGCTTGTGCAACTGCGAGAGCGTCTCCAAGGCTGGCTATCGCAATATGAGCCGTTGCTGTTATGGATGCAGAGGCTGCTTGTTTGGGAAAGGCCGCTCTACAGCATCTTTGTTGCGCTCACGCTGAACACCTTGTTCTGGTAATGCTAAAATCATTAGTAAGAATCACTCATGTCATCGGTTAAGTTGCCCTGGAATGGGAAGATGCACTGTCGCGACTGTTTTAGCTTGGTAGTAGCAACGCCAGCTAACTACTTGCTGTAGTGTCGCTAGATTGAATGACAGCGAGACATCGATAATCCCTCGGACGACAGCGACGCTAGCTCGGTGGCTAATTACCTATTTAACGCTGTCAGTTGGTAGTTTAGCCTGCCAAAATGTACCCTGATAGTATCAATTAAATGAATAACGTTTAGCCAAATACCGTACATTAGTTACAAGTTAGCTATCTTTGAAATAGCAGTACCTAGTTGACAGCTGTCTAATCTAGCTACCTTGCTAACAAGACGTTTTGGAGCGTTCGGATAGAAATGTGTAAATGTAGAACACACATGCCTCTCCGACATGTAGACCAAGGAATCATGATGGCTGTATTCATGGCATTAATATCTGCACCGTTTGACAACTGAACGTGGCCAAGTTGACAGTTCTGTTTCATGTATTGTCCTGAACCAGGACAGGGGGCTAGCTGACAGTCTATTCACTCCTGTGGCTAGCTAGCTACTTAACGTTAGCAAATAGCTAGGAACATTTTAAAATGGCATGGGTTGTTTTTTTATGTGTGTTTTACAGGCTTCTGTCTTCGACGTCCCTGCGTCCTCTCTTCCTCCTGAGTCTTTCCATTCTAGGGCTCATGCAGCTGGAGAGATGGAAGCATAAATTACCTCTTACAACCGGTAAGTAAGCGCATAGTAGGTGCATGCATGCATTACTCTTGCAACACCCACCCCTGACTCTGGGGTCAGTGTGAAGTCTGAAATGCTGGTACAGGTCACGCTTTGATAAGATGGTTGAATGTTGTGGATTTAGATTTGATTTTACATGTCATTGTTCTGATGACTTTGATTCCCAAGGCTATTCTATGAAGTCTAAAATGTATTGTTGATGATGTTGGACTTAGATGGAAAAAATCTCTCCTGTCTACTCTCTCTGCTACAGTTCAGTATCCTGAGGCCAACCCACTGGAAAGGTACACCTCTTGACTCAGTTAAAGGTCCAATGCAGCTGTTTTTAATCTGTGTCAAATCATTCCTGGGTAACAATTAAGTACCTTAATGTGATTGTTTTAAATTGAAATAGTACAAAAATAAATGTCTTTTTTAGCAAAGAGCAATTAATCAACAGATTTAGCTAGGACTGTCTGGGAGTGGTCTGAGTGGGGAGGGGAAATGTAACATTAATTGTTGTTGGCAGAGAGGTTTGGAACTGTTTCTTATTGGTGTATTCATTCATTTACTGCATGGAGATGTCACCATTGAAGGCCAAAACTCCATCCCATCAAAATAGGCTGAAATTTCAGGCAGTCTTTTCAAACGGCTCTTATACTAAAAGGGTTATTATCATCATTTTCACAATTTCACAGTATTATTCCAACCTCATAGTGTGGAAATGTGTGTGTATATAAAACACAGGAAAATCACGGTTTTTGACTGCACTGGGCCTTTAAACACATCCTACTCCACCCTGCTCCTATAACACCTTCAAGCACTTTACTGTTATAGTGACTCATGTGATTATTCAGGCGTTTTCCCTACTTGTTTGGTGCTCTGTACCTGTCAATAGCACCAGGGCACATATTTATAAAGAGTAGTAGAAGAGCTGATCTAGGATCAGGCTCACCCTATCTATTATAAGCACTCCTACTCTGAGACGCTTGAAGCTTTTTAGGTCTGGCTTAGTACTGCTTGTGTTCATTTGTTCATCCCACGGTCTCTTTCTCTGACTGCAGAGAGGCCATGAGTGTGCAACCCCGGCTCCTCAGCATTCCAGAGCTCAGCCACCACCTGGTGGAGAGCTACCTCTACTGCTGCCTCTACGTCCAGGAGATGCTGCAGTACAAAAGGCAGAACCACGGAAAGGTATGTTGGGTGTGATGGCGGCTCAGTGGGTTAGAGCTCATTGCCTCCAACATCGGGGTTGTGGGTTCGATTCCCACGTTGGCCACATGTGCTGATTGTGTCATTTGGTATCTGTAGGTTGAAGTGTATTAAAGCAACGGCTAAATTACCATATTGTTGCTAAGTGCCTCAGTCATGGTTTATCAAAACATTAAATTGCTTGAGTTGCGTATTCTTTTGTATATCTGAAGGAGTTAAGGCTGGTGGGAGGAGCTGTAGGAGGACAAGTTCATTAATTGCTGGAATGGAATTTATGGAACGTAGTAAAACGTGATTTCCATATGTTCTACCGTTGCATGAATCTCATTCCAGCCATTATAACGAGCCTCCCCCTATAGCTCCTCCCACCATCCTCCTCTGATCTGAAGAGGTATTTGCTGATGCTGAAGTAGTCGTCCCTCCCTACACTAGTTTCAGCCAACTTGCAGGTTTAATGGCACTGCGTCTCTTTTGTCCCTCCAGTTCTGTGCCATGATGTGCTCTGGTTGTTCTGTGCTCGCTGTGGTGGGACACTACGTACCAGGAATCATGATATCCTATATCATCGGTGAGTTGCCTTGCGTTTTCAATCATTTTCCCTTGTTTTTCACAAAGGCAACCAACCAACCAGTATGCCAATGGGTATGGTTGTCTGTAAGAAAAGCCGTGCTACTGCATAACAATTGCCAACCAAAGTTATTGCCAATAACTTCTAAATGCAACCTTCATACCATATTTATAGTGTTGCCATTCCCCAACCTAGAAATGTATTGTGATTTAGCCATTTGTGAAGCTCAGTATTCCAGGGTCGTAGTCAATAGTGCACACAGTAGCCAGACATTTGCAACGTTGTAGCGTTTGGAGTAAATGGTTTCCGTTGCATAATGTTTTGCTACGGTGTTCACTAATGAATACGACCCTAAATATATCCCTTTCTCTGGTTTACACTGAGGATTGAGTGCGTTCCAAATGGCACCCTATTCCCTATATAGTGCACTACTTTTGACCAGACCGCTATGGGCTCTGATCAAACGTAGTGCACTATGTAGGCAAAAGGATGGTGCGCTTGTCATGGTGAGTCAAAAGCCATTGAAGTGCCACGTTAGGGTTGTTTTTTTTGTCCTGTGCCCAGCGCTGAGTGTGTTGGTGTGGCCTCTGGTGGTGTACCACGAGCTGATCCAGCGGATGTACACGGGCCTGGAGCCCATCCTGATGAAACTGGACTACAGTATGAAGGGAGACACGCAGCACCACAAGCACGATAAGAGGAGTGAGTTTACTGTGTGTGTGTTTGTGTTTGGTGTGTGTGTGCCCTCCGCCATTCACGTCACCAGGTGCCCTCTCTGGCTGTGAACACTGAACGTCAGGGTTGCCTGGTGTTAGATTCTAATTCCCAGAGTAAAACACTCAACAGATGTGATAAAAGCTTAACCAAGTTTATTCTGCCCAGAGGGTCAATATAGCTGCATTCAGACAAAAACATTTTCACACAAGCACTGATATTTAACCGATCCTCATAGGCGGAGTCTCCTCCTACACATCTGTAGGATGTGTAATCGATCCCTGCACTCAACACATTCCAAGCTTAACTGCACACATTGTATACCTTCCTCCTATAACCCATAACTTCTGGTGTAGACCCTCTAAACCTCAGAACTACATCAGTGACATTAATAAATATATTTCCTTCTCAGAACCCGTTCTCCTCCCGGTTTGTGCCACTAGTGTGGCAGCTGGAGCAAATTTTATTTTCAGACATGTAAGGATTTGGGGTTTCCACGGATCCTAAAAGGTCTTAAGTCTTAAATTGTGCTTTCAAAGGACTTTAAAAAATGCAACAGAGATGACTACAGTGTTTCCGTTATATATATGTATCTGTCCTGTCCCTGTTTCGCTGCTGGCTCTCACTCCCGCTCCCCTCTTTGCACACAAGGTGAAGGGAGAGATGTATTCTGATAAGTGCAAGCATACTGAAAGTTGAGCTACATTTCGAAATATAATTGCGTGAAAGACAGTTTTTCCAACAACTACTGTTAAGAGTCAGCTTTATTTGAGGAACAATTATTTTGGAACTGTCAATATAAAGGAGGGGAAAAAAACACTACAAACGCAGGATGTAATTGAGATGATTCGCCAACGGAGCGGAGCGCACCATTTGCGATGAATGCATCAAGTCGGCTACCAATGAAACGTTTTTGTAGGACATTACAATTACTGTTAGATCAATTGCATGGCTAAAGAAACAATATCATATTTAGATTTAGCAATCTAGCTAATGTGTTTTGAGTTCCCACTTCCTCAGTTGGTAAATGATGTAGCATAGTCGATCACCAAGGCCAATATGCAAATATACAGGAACATTCACCTCTAAAGAGACGAGACATAAAACATATCTAATTATTCTGGATCCCATTTTGAAAAATTGCACATCAAAATATCCATCATGCACTCCATGAATATGTTAGATGAAATGGCGTACTTCTTTACTTGCCATTGGAAAGTCTGTCTAGAGCCCTCCCACTTAGCTACCTTAGCTCAAACCATTTGATACCTGATTCATTTCACGAGGGAGTTATTTTCTTCACCTTTTGGGTTGTAGTCTGTTAAAGCATAACACCTCCAGAAGAGCTACTGTGTGTCTAGACATTTGTCCCAGCCCCACTCTTAACAAACCAGATTCTACAAAGCAACCTTGTTAAGCCGACTCGGGTGTGTTTGAAAAGTGCTGGCACAAAAGCCTGCACGCCCAGTTGCCTTTCTCTGGTTGACCATGTGTTTTATATAGTAACAGTGCTGTATATTTGACCTTTTGTAAGGCATTTTTTGAATCATTATGGTATTGAATATCAATATACTAAGCTGGTGTTGAAATCGAAGCCAAAATTCTGGAGACTTGGTTAATGATTAGCCCATTGGGGTAGCCTAACAAATGCAGATGGGCAACCCCATGCTTTAGCCATCTAGTCTAGCCAGTAGCCACTAAACTACTACATTCGTCAGGCTCGTTGCTGAAAGAGCACACTTTCCTGATAATGAGCCACCTTTGAAAGAGACAGCCCTAAAAATACGACTGTTGCCAACATGGGCTCATTTCTGGTGAAGAATATTAGCTGGTGTGGCGCATGCAGACTTGAAATTGTACGCCAAGTGACATTTGAATGTCTTAAAATCAACTTCTTGGATCCTGCAGTTACATTTTAAACTGTGTGTGTGTTGTAGAGATGAAGAAGGAGGTGGAGGAAGGGGATGAGCCCAGGGCTGAGACAGAGAGTGAGAGTGAGGAGGAGCTATCCTGCTTTGCCCCACTGGTAAGCACCACGCCATCTGCCATCTTGCACTAGGGTCGTGTGTTGTTTGTATGGACATATTTACCTATACTTGTGAGGGCCAGAACAAACATTGGTCCAACTGGGGACATTTTGACAGCCCTCACAAGGGAGAAAGGCTATTTCTAGGGGGTTAAGGTTAGAATTAGGGTTGGGTGCAATGTTCCCTCAAATGTTGTCACTGAGCAAATTTCAGGTCTGCTGAGCGCAAACTTGAATGTTGTGAAAATTCTGTGCAACTTCCAGTGCGCATTTACTGTGAACACTGAGGCTGTACCCGCTTTAAGTTAGTTTTTTTTAACAGTGGCCAAGTACACTACTATGACTATTTTAGCATAATATAGTCTTACCAGAGTAGCCTACCACCAAAAACAATGGAGAAAATGCATCCCATAACATTTTAACATGGAAATAGCTGTTCTATCATTCAACCTACATTAGCAGCCTATATTCCATGAGACTTGTCAAATAATTTAGCTGATTCAATGGTTTGGCTGATTCAAAATTAGACACGTGTTGCATCCCAATAATCTTTCCTTTTTCCCTAGCAATATACACATGTTCACTTCCCCTTATGGATTTGAAAGGAAATGAACGTTAATGGAAACTCCCTCTAGCCCATGCCTATAAATCTAATGCTTTTAAATATGTCTGGAATAGAACAAGCGCACACTTCAGGAGGAATGAGAGATTATTTGTACTCAACCAAGATATTCCCCTCAATGAAAGGCAAAATATTTGTTTCAGTTTTTTACAGAATGTGGTTTAATTCATGTTTGATTGTTGACATTTCCTCACAATTGAGAGGATAAGAAAATATTATGGCTTGACTTTGTAATAACCTGATTGGGCTCTAGAATGGGTTCTGTCGAGAGCCTTTCACTAAAGAACAATTGTGTTGTCATTGGTCAGGTGGATGCAAAGACCACCGCCCTGGCAATGGCCATCACTGACTCGGAGCTGTCTGACGAGGAAGCATCCATTTTGGAGAGTGGGGGGTTTTCCGTATCCAGAGCTACCACCCCACAGCTCACAGACGTCTGTGAAGGTAGGTACCCAAGCACAGCAGGCCCTTCCTCCAAAGTATCTGTCTTGTGCAACTTGGATTCAAAAGAAAAGGAATGGTGTGTGTTCTTTAGAGCAAACCAAAGCAAAAATGTTTTGCCCCATTTAAAACAAATTTTCGCCTAGGGTGTTATTGTCGGTCAATCAAAGCCGCACCACAGTCAGAGGCTTCATGTGTATAGCAAGTGAAGTGGGAGATTTCTATTCGATGCAAAATAGAATTGGGCTACAATGATCAACCAACTGGTAGGCTGTGGTTTCATATGAATGGAGTTGTTGTACACAAGGATGCCTCAATAAGCCTTGCTACTTTAGCTAGTTAGCTTGCTAATTTAGCTGGCTATTGTAGCTAGTTTCTTTACAAAGATTAGATGCAGTCAAGACGGACACTAGCAGATGGTATGATAACCTATGGCAGCAACAAGTGTGTCTAACTAGCTTGTTGGTTTGCCAACTTTCTCTCTCTCTCTCTCTCCCTCCTCCATGCCCCACACACAGACTGTCACACACACCGGCCCCTGCTCCCCTATCGCCCCTCCCCCACCCGTCCAAGCAGAGCGCAGTGCACCGGCTCTCAAGTTACGCAAGCAGGTCTCCATTGAAGTTTAAAAAAGAATACTCTTTAAAACATGTATTTAGACTATCTGAAAAATCTATATTATTCTAATCTTGAAGCCATTTCAAATGCCCGTCCCTAGCATATAACCCGATGTTAGACATACAGTTGAAGTCGGAAGTTTACATACACTTAGGTCGGAGTCATTAAAACTCGTTTTTCAACCACTCCACAAATTTCTTGTTAACAAACTATAGTTTTGGAAAGTCGGTTAGGACATCTACTTTGTGCATGACACAAGTAATTTTTCCAACAATTGTTAACAGACAGATTATTTCTCTATCACAATTCCAGTGGGTCAGAAGTTTACATTCACCAAATTGACTGTGCCTTTAAACAGCTTGGATTATGTCATGGCTTTAGAAGCTTCTGATAGGCTAATTGACATAATCTGAGTTAATTGGAGGTGGTGTACCTGTGGATGTATTTCAAGGCCTACCTTCAAACTCAGTGCCTCTAAGCACGGGGATTTGGAGCATCATGTTGTGGGGGTGTGTTGCTGCAGGAGGGACTGGTGCCCTTCACAAAATAGATGGCTTCATGAGGATGGGAAATTATGTGGATATATTGAAGCAACATCTCAAGACATCAGTCAGGAAGTTAAAGCTTGGTCACAAAGGTGTCTTCCAAATGGGCAATGACCCCAAGCATACTTCCAAAGTTGTGGCAACAAATTCAAGGTATTGGAGTGGCCATCACAAAGCCCTGACCTCAATCCTATAGAACATTTGTGGGTAGGACTGAAAAAGCGTGTGTGAGCAAGGATGCATACAAACCTGACTCGGTTACACCAGCTCTGTCAGGAGGAATGGGCCAAAATTCACCCAATTTATTGTGGGAAGCTTGTGGAAGGCTACCCAGAACGTTTGACCCAAGTTAAACAATTTAAAGGCAATGCTACCAAATACTAATTGAATGTAAATAATTTTCTCTACTATTATTCTGACGTTTCACATTCTTAAAATGCAGTGGTGATCCTAACTGACCTAAAACAGGGATTCTTTTACTAGGATTAAATGTCAGGAATTGTGAGAAACTGAGTTTAAATGCATTTGGCTAAGGTGCATGTTAACTTCAGACTTCAACTGTATGCTGTTGACTCCTTCCTCATTCACTATATATCAGAATGACATTTTCACTGCATATTAAACGGCTACTCAGCGACATGGCGTTACCACAAGCAGGATATTGTAGATATTCACTCGCAAAAAAATATCTTGCCATGTGCAGGCGAGCTTTAAGCTGCTGCAATGTGACAGCTGCTGGACCAAAACGGCAGAGAAGTTCAGCCTTGCGATTCACTTTCTTAGAAGTCAACCCAATATTGCAATTTACTTCATGCAATTGCTGACTACCTTTAACCCCATCCTCACTCTCTCTCGCTCTCGCTCTCTCTCCTGTGACTGTTTAGACCTGGACCAGCAGAGTGTGCACAGTGACCCAGAGGAGGCCTTCCTAAGGGACCTACCTGAATTCCCCTCGATTGACGAGTTCCCCATCGAGCACAGCCTCCTCCACTTCCCATTGCATGGCCCCGGTCAGGGCCAAGGGGACGAGGCTGCGGCTGGGGGAAGAGAGCCCTCGGAGGGGGAGCCCATGAGCCCTGCCAGCCTCCTCATCCAGCACCTGGCCTCCCCGCTCCACTTTGTCAACACACACTTCAACGGACATGGACGGCCGCCAGGTGGGGACCAGGGACCACTGCTGGGTGCTGGGAGAGCGGAGGTGGTGGTGCATGGGGGGGAAGGGGAATCCCAGGCCCCAAGGCAGTCACTGGAAGCCCTGAGTGAGGAGATCGTGAACACGGCAATCTCCACCGTGGTACAGAACACACTATCGGCCCTGCTACACTCTACCGAGGCAAGTAAGGGCCCATCCATCGCAGATTTCCTGCCCACCGACATGCCCCCCAGTGCCCTGGAAAGCCCCCCCGCCCCTGTCGCCGAGACAGAGGAGGCAGAAAAGGACCAGGATGTGGTCGCTGCGGAGTCTGAGAGGAGTGCCGAGGAGATGTTTGTACCGATCGAGGACGAGGACTTTGAGCTTCTGGACCAAAGTGAACTGGAGCAGATGGACGAGGGTCTGCTGGGTCTTCTCAGTCCTGATGGACATGGGGTAGTGGGAGTGGCCTCTCCCGCAGACACACACCCATCTCCGACGCACCAACCGGAGTCCTTCTAGCGTCCTCATCACCGCTCATACCCTACTGTTTTGTTTTACGTAGATATACATTATACAGATATATATGTACACTTATCAAAGTGTCTGTGGTTAGTGGCAGTTGGTTAGTGATTGAGATCACTGTGGTTAATTCTGCCTCCACACGATCACTGTGGTTGAGTCCAAATGGCACTCTATTCCCTTTATAGTGCCCTACTTTTTACCAGGGCCCATAGGGCTCTGGTCAAAAGTAGTGCACTATAGCTGGAATAGGGTACCATTTGGGATTAAACTTGTTTCTTGAGACTTGGGCTTGATGGTACCTGTTTGACAGGCTTTTATTGCTTTTAACCAAGAGAACAAGCCATCTGAGATTTGGGAGCTACTAGTAATATGTTTGGGTGGCAGGAGAAGGGTTTGGTGGAACCTCGTCCCAGATTTGTTTCTGCTGTATCTTGTAATGCCAAATGGAGTTGGGTACATTACAGCACAATCTGCAATGGGTCCAGATCCACAGCCACCCTTCTTGAAGGAAATTATTAACAGATTATATGTAGATGGATTCTTTGAGAGAAAAGAAAAGGTTTTTGTTTTGATTATATTAATATATATGATAAATTATTTTTATTTAATGGTCAGTTTAATGGAAATTTATTGTCGTCATATGGGAATTTGAAAGTAATAAAGATTCTCTATGGTCAGTAACCCAAATTGATTCTACAATCTGCATTGGATTTAGATCATTAGTGAAACACACGTTCTCATGTAGGCACAAATACGTACGTTTGGGAGTTTCATTAAAGGCAGTTTATTAACCAGCAACCCCTCAAGTAAGTTCAGCACTCAATTGTGAAATCTCCCAAACAAAACTTAAGTCTGTAGTTATTAGCCATATACAAAGGAGTTATGCCATCTATTTTAACTGTCTATTAAAATTACATTTAGGGTGTATTGGACATTGTAGGCACAAATACGTATGTTTGGGAGCTTTATTGAAGGCAATTTAAAGACCAGCAAGCCCTTCAAGTAAGTTCCACACTCAGAGAAATTGTGAAATCTCAAACAATAATTTTCAATAGATCTTTGAATTTTAGTGTGTATTTTTTTTAAATCCCCAAACCAGGTGATGGTAAAAGAAAATCTTTACCCATACAAAACATACTTACTGTGGTATGCTGACAACCTTTTCAATTGCTCATTGTCAACATCTCAAAGGTCTATATTTTGTTAGTTGTATTCTGTAATGGTTGAAAACGAATGCAAGTGCTACTTCACCACCACCAATTGCTTAATATGTGTACAACTTGCAAATGTTCTGGGTACTTAATACTCTTGGAAATCCCAGACCTCGGGCAAAACATTTGTAACACTGTGGGAGGCAACCAGTCTGTCTAGAGACTAGGTACCTAACATCTGAAGAAGTTTCATAATGCAGGTTTTGTCATGGCAATCCCACAAATAACTGCCATTTGCTATGACAAATGATTGAAAGTAATAGGAATACATGCATTGCATTATCTGTCAAAAAGGTATGTTCCCTAGGTCCTATGTAACAATGATGGGGATTCTTCATTTCATAAATTGGTTACTAGTGGGAATTTGGCTCAACCAACTTAACTAGGACAGCTTTATTGCAAGTGTGCCTATCTGATCTGAATCTCAGAGTGGGATGTACTTTAGTTTGCGCAATGGAAGATACCGTTGCACATAGAAACTAATATGTAGATGCAAATTAATGTGAGGTAGAAAATGGCATCCACCAATGTCTAGCCTAAAGTTCCCCAACCCAAGTTGTCCCTGTGCACTGTATTGTAATATAGACCAACCTTTTTCCTGGCCAATGCCTTCCAAGCACTTCTGTAAAAGGTTTCCCTCAAAATGAGAGCAATTTAACATTGCATGTGAAAACCAAGCATTAAAAATGCAACTTGGAGGGAGCAAGATCTTGGACTTGTAGCAAGCATGCAATTTGTATGTTGCAGCTTAAATAGAATTTCATTTAAAAGGTCATTTGTTTTACTGTAATCTCACTGTAACAACTATAAAAATACATTAACAAATGTGTTATAGAAATGTTTGCTTATGCTTTTACTGCTTCTTGATCTATAAAGGCACTTAACAAGAAATGTACTATTGTAAAAAATGTATCTTGTGTCCTGTTTTTCAGAAACTACTCATCAATTTGATATTTTACTTCTACAAAATAACACAAACAAGTTTTGAAAATGATAAGATTTATTGCAATTACAAGAGGTTAAACACTGACAGTAGCTCTTTGTGCAATGAAAGAGAATAAAAGAACGAACTGAAACAAGGGATGGAATGCAGTTGAAATTGATTTAAATCCCTTTTATCCATCTAACCCATATCCTCCTCTCCCTCCTCTTCAAACTCGCCCTCCTCCTCGGCGGTGGCATCCTGGTACTGCTGGTACTCCGACACCAGGTCGTTCATGTTGCTCTCGGCCTCGGTGAACTCCATCTCGTCCATGCCCTCTCCGGTGTACCAGTGCAGGAAGGCCTTGCGGCGGAACATGGCTGTGAACTGCTCAGAGATGCGCTTAAACAGCTCCTGGATGGCCGTGCTGTTCCCGATGAAGGTAGCGGCCATCTTGAGTCCGCGGGGTGGGATGTCGCAGACTGCGGTCTTGACATTGTTGGGGATCCATTCGACGAAGTAGCTGCTGTTCTTGTTCTGCACGTTCAGCATCTGCTCGTCCACCTCCTTCATGGACATGCGGCCACGGAAGATGGCGGCCACGGTGAGGTAACGGCCATGGCGGGGGTCGCAAGCGGCCATCATGTTCTTGGCATCGAACATCTGCTGGGTGAGTTCGGGCACCGTCAGCGCTCTGTACTGCTGGCTACCCCTGCTGGTGAGGGGGGCAAAGCCTGGCATGAAGAAATGCAGGCGGGGGAATGGAACCATGTTGACAGCGAGCTTACGTAGGTCGGCATTGAGCTGGCCGGGGAAGCGCAGGCAGGTGGTGACACCACTCATGGTGGCTGACACCAGGTGGTTGAGGTCCCCGTAAGTGGGAGTCGTCAGCTTCAGGGTGCGAAAGCAGATGTCGTACAAGGCCTCGTTGTCAATGCAATAAGTCTCATCAGTGTTCTCCACGAGCTGATGCACAGACAGGGTGGCATTGTAGGGCTCCACCACGGTGTCTGACACTTTAGGAGAGGGCACCACACTGAAGGTGTTCATGATGCGGTCAGGGTACTCCTCACGGATCTTGCTAATCAGCAGGGTACCCATGCCAGAGCCTGTGCCGCCTCCAAGGGAGTGGGTGAGCTGGAAACCCTGAAGACAGTCACAGCTCTCAGCTTCCTTTCTCACCACATCCAGGACAGAGTCTACCAGCTCTGCTCCCTCAGTGTAATGGCCCTTTGCCCAGTTGTTACCCGCACCACTCTGTCCTTTAAACAACAAAAAGTAACGCAATGAGATGTAGGCTAGGCATATTACTATGGTAATGTGAAATTAATTTGCAATTTCAAAGCATTTGCTCACCAAAGACAAAGTTGTCCGGTCTGAATATTTGGCCAAATGGTCCCGAGCGGACAGAGTCCATCGTGCCAGGCTCCAGATCAACTAGAATGGCACGAGGAACATACTTGCCACCTGAAATAAATGAACATACACTTTATGAGTTAGTAGCTAATTTGTGACAGATTTCCATGCAAATATTGTAAAATCTGCATTAAGAAAATATGCGCGTTTACCCACCAGTGGTACATTTTCACCAAACTGACTTGTTGCGGATAAAAATCAGTGTGATAACAGTGCACAAAAACGTTTACTTTTTCACTTAAGTTTTCATATACAACAACAAAAAAAAAAAAAGAGTTCCATGTGTTTCCATCGCATTTTCAACTCTACAGGTAGTTTAGTCAAACTGTTGCATTAAATAGCAAATGTTCCTACTCTGGTCTTTGTACATGCTCTCTAGCCAACAGCTTGCAGATACAGTGTGGGTAGGCTAGTCTACATGATGAGATTTATGGATAAGAGTGAGAATATTTGTATTTGTCAAACAGCAGTCAAGCATCAAGTCACCAGAATTAGACCCTCTTTATTGGAAAGGAGCATCAAGATCTAATCTGTAGCCTAAAACGGCATTGTTTCTCTGAGTCAGAGACCACACACCATGTTGCGTGACTCCAAGTTTACTTCGATATTATAGTTATCTGGAAATCTGGTTAACCTTTTTGGGATAGGGGGCAGCATTTTCACTTTTGGATGAATACCGTACCCAGAGTGAACTGCCTCCTACTGTCCCAGATGCTAATATATGCTTATTATTAGTAGTATTTTATAGAAACACTCTGAAGTTTCTAAAAATGTTTAAATGATGTCTGAGTATAACAGAACTCATATGGCAGGTGAAAACCTGAGAAAAATCCAACCAGGAAATGGGACATCTGAGGTTTGTAGTTTTTCAAAGCGTGGCCTACCGAATACACATTGAGATATGGATAAAGTTGCACTTCCTACGGCTTCCACTATTTTAAGTACCGCTTTGTACGGTCTGACAAAGTTCTAGCAGTGTCTGAATTTTTGGGTCTTTATCGTGTAGTGTGTGTGGCTGGTGTTATGAGCCGATCCTGGTGATTGACCAACAGGAACACAGTTGGCACTGAGTATGCACACAATAATACAATTATTGTGAATAATTAGATTAATATAATAGTTCAAATGTTTAATAGTTAAACATTCAGCCTACATGCTGTGCAAGAACAATTTCCCTCATCTTTTTTACATGAAAGGTCTGAAATCAGGCCCATTTTATTCTGAGTTTGGACATAAGGTTTATGTGAAAACTATTTCTAAGATGCATACTTTGTTTTTCTGAACTCACTTCACTGGCGCATATAGAGGCTTGAGCTGCTGGCACATGACCAGATCAAAATATAAAATAAACTGCTGCAGTTGATTGCAAGCCAATTGCAGAATGTGACTACAGAACAGAAGCATATCCTACAATCTGGACCGGTTGATATCAATATTTTAATTTGTTAACATCACACAGTGTGTGACAATGTGTTAGTTAAAGAGAACACAGCATAATTACATTTAAGTCATTTAGCAGACGCTCTTATCCAGAGCGACTTACAAATTGGTGCATTCACCTTATGACATCCAGTGGAACAACCACTTTACAATAGTGCATCTAAATATTTTAAGGAGGGGGGGTGAGAAGGATTACTTTATCCTATCCTAGGTATTCCTTAAAGAGGTGGGGTTTCAGGTGTCTCCGGAAGGTGGTGATTGACTCCGCTGTCCTGGCGTCGTGAGGGAGTTTGTTCCACCATTGGGGAACCAGAGCAGCGAACAGTTTTGACTGGGCTGAGCGGGAACTGTACTTCCTCAGTGGTAGGGAGGCGAGCAGGCCAGAGGTGGATGAACGCAGTGCGCTTATTTGGGTGTAGGGCCTGATCAGAGCCTGGAGGTACTGAGGTGCCGTTCCCCTCACAGCTCCGTAGGCAAGCACCATGGTCTTGTAGCGGATGCGAGCTTCAACTGGAAGCCAGTGGAGAGAGCGGAGGAGCGGGGTGACGTGAGAGAACTTGGGAAGGTTGAACACTAGACGGGCTGCGGCGTTCTGGATGAGTTGTAGGGGTTTAATGGCACAGGCAGGGAGCCCAGCCAACAGCGAGTTGCAGTAATCCAGACGGGAGATGACAAGTGCCTGGATTAGGACCTGCGCCTCTTCCTGTGTGAGGCAGGGTCATACTCTGCGGATGTTGTAGAGCATGAACCTACAGGAACTGGCCACCGCCTTGATAATTGTTTGAATACTTGACACTACTACCTGCGTAAATACACTTTAAAATCACTTCAACTAGCAACTTAATGTTTTGTATTTAATCAAAATGTCACAATTTAGCTAGCTACCTATGTACATAGAGGATCATTTCCAGTTCGTTACCTGTTGCCTCATTGTAGTACACATTGATTCTCTCAAGCTGCAGATCGCTATCTCCATGGTAAGTGCCAGTTGGGTCTATTCCATGCTCATCACTGATGACCTCCCAAAACTGCAAAAGTATGATGGAGTGCTTAGTGGCACGTCAGCGGGTAAAAGTTACTCATAGCATTATAGCTAGCAAGCTAAATTTAGGCAGCCATCGACAATTGAACGAATTTACTCTTCATATCAACCACACATTTCAGATAACCACATCTATCGTTAGCTTGCTAACTAACAAATCGCAAATACTTTAGTTTGGACTTAACTTATGAGCAGGCTAGCGACACAATGCTAGCTCACGAACGCTAACGTTAGTTACTTTGAAAAATGCAACTGCGTTTGCGATACATTTAAATTTAAAAAGTGCCCTTACCTTGGCACCGATCTGATTTCCACATTGACCGGCCTGTAGATGAACAATCTCCCTCATGTTAAAATCGAGTCGACGTGTAAATGAATAAAGATCACTTGTAAACACCTGACAATAACTGTAATGTTTACTGCGCGCCTTTTTTCTAAGCGTCTAAAGTCGAGCGAGCCGTTGAAAGAGAGGGAAAAGAAAGCTTCAGCGCGCGTGAGGAGTTTGTCTTTGCATGCATTCCATTGGCTAAATCAATATTACGTCATTATCATACAAGGCAATACATGCTTGGGTTTGTGTGTGTGTATGTATAATATATATATATATATATATATATATATATATATATATATATATATATATATATATATATAAATATATATATATACATATAAAATATCCTTATAACCCTAGCACAGGCAAAGACAGGCGGCCGCCAGCCAGTCAACGATTTTTTTTTATATATTTTTTTTTTACATGCAGCCAGTTGATAGCGGTGGATGGATAGATATATACAATATGTTGTATTTTAAATATGTTTATTACATGCAGTGTTTACCTATGGACCATGATATAAATAGAATTGCATAATGTAGCCTACACACAACATATGTGTGAAGCCATTCCTTTTTGGACCCAATGTGAAACCGCTGCTTCACCAGAAAACTCAGCCAAACCTGTTGTTGGGCCCTTGTGCAGGGCACTGCTCTGCGACGGACACTTTGCTGCCTATAGCCTCTTGTGTGCTTTGATGTTTGGGGGTTGGGAATTAAAGAAAAGATAGCCCACTGAGCCTCTGTCAGATTACACATCCTATAACATATCCTTTATTGCTGATGCTATATATTTGCCATTGAGAGGCTCTGAAGCCACCGGTCAGCCATATTGGCACTCCCCAGTAGACAGTCTTCCATAGAAATGAATTTTACAGTATTTCAATTAAATGTTAAGGACAAAATTACTTTTAACTGCCTAGTATTTTATGTTGATGTGGTGGAGACCGTAACATTAGGGGGGAAAATGCTGTCATTTTATGTTATGTTTAGCACACGTATCATTTAAAAGTGTGCATTAAGATGCCTAATATAATAATTATAACAAACAAATGCAGTCATTTATAAATGCATTTATATAGCTTCCAACTCTTTTTTTTTTATATTGGAGGAGTAGCAAGATGGCTGCGCGGTGGCTTCAATACAGCACACAGTCAGTGATCCAGGTTTTACTTGTCAGACAGACAGACTGCCGCAGAGGAAATGCACGCCATATGTTAGACCTGCAACTCACCACAGGAGTTTGCATATTTGATTCAAAAGCACTAGGAGGGTGTCAGTGTGAACAAATGGTGAGCTAGCCAGCCCAGTGCTGTGTTACAGTACTGACACAAACACTTGGCTGGTATGCATAAAGACAAGAGCCTCTTGAAAACGAGACATACAACTCTGCAAACATTCCTCCCTAAAACCTTGGAGTTCCAGCCTTTGATTTTTGGATTCACACCCCACCAGTTACGTAAGGCTTACAGACATGGAATCTGAGAATGGCGTGAACTATGTGAAAAATAACTTCATAGCTAAAACAATAAGTTGAAGCGGAAGGATGCAGTGGGGAAGAAGGATGCAGTGGGGAGAGGGGCAACCAGAAGTCCAGTGATGATGATATTCATTGAGGTCATCCGTATTTATTTAGTCATCAAATACATTCAACCTTTAATATGCAAATGAATGTCAGATGTCTTTATCAAAAAGTAAAAAAATACCTTTTTTTTTAACAAACATAACTCTGACAGAAAGCGCTTCAGCAAGTCCTGTAAATTCATGCAGTGTCTTTTCTTGTCCTTGATGCAAGATCTTTCTCCTATGGATAGTGTAAACAAAATAGAAACACAAATGGAACATTACTTTACAATAAAAGGTTCATGAAAAATCAATGAATCCAAAAGGAATGAGGGCAATGCAGTACAAATGTTTCCCCTTACCATTAGTACAGATCAGGTCCCCCCCACAATTGTTTTCAATTCAAATCTTCAAGGTCCTGGAAAATAATCTAAAACACTGGCACAGAAGCATACTAAGCTATGAGACATGTGATTGCTGTGCCTGTGTCCTAGTTACGATACTCACCTCCCTGAGTTGGTCTGCAGCAATCTGCAGTTTGGCCCTCATCTCATCACCAATGATGACATCAGACAACACGGACCATCTACCATCCTGGAAGCTCACTGGCATTGAGAAGACTACACCAGCTGGGAGGTTGTACTGTCCTGCAGAGAGGCCAAGAGAAAACAGATATCAGGGCCTTTATTCATAAAGTGTCTTCGAGAAGGAGTGCTGATCTAGGATCAGTTTGACCTTTTAGACACTCATACTGAGACACTTTATGAATACAGGCTTCATAGGCAGCACTTATTTAGTATGCTTACTTACTTTGTGTTCTTATTTTTATTTGTTTGTTTTTGTTATACCTTATGCTATTTTTAGTATTACATTGTTATTGATTACTGCATTGTTGGGGGTTAGAGCTTGCAAGAAAGGCATTTAACTCTACTTGTGCATGTGACATTGAAACACATTATATAAAATGCTGATACAATATATAAAAATGATTACAAAGCCTGGTCCCAGATCTTTAGGTGCTTTAATAGCCAACTCCTATGGATTTTGTCAATACTAATGTTACAGCACAGACAGATCTGGGATCAGGCTTAATGATACAGTCTTTCTATAGCCAAGTCATGTCAATGACTCTAGGAGTTGGCAAGTCTGCACAAACAGATCTGGGACCAGACTAGTATTATTCCCTCCTATCTGCAACTGTCACTATATTGACTTTTGACCTGACCTGTGCTGAGTATGCCTAAGGAGAAGACCTCCTCTGCAGAAGAGTTGTAGTTCCAGGCCTTCAGAACTGCAATGATCCCATTAGTGGCTGATATGGCTGTGGCCCTCTGGGACTTGGAGGCTACAGTGGCACGTTGGGAACTGACCAAATTCAGGAAGTCAGTCTGTAGCCATTTCCTTTGAGAAAAAAAAAGGTATTCAAAGTTTGGGTGTACTGTGTGTGTGTTAGAACTAGAGCACTGATGACAGGGAGGTGTATTATCAAAACTTAGTGCAGTAGTATTTTATGGTTGTTGAATTTAGGTATGAAATAGCACAGGAACGGTAGCTTCGTCCCAGATCTGACTGTGCCGTCTTGCCAAATCCGAAGGACATTTTGGCATAACAATGACCATAGGAGCCGGTTACACAGCACAAACAGATCTATACTGCAGGAACAGTACAGATTCATTGATAAACATAATTTGGCCAAAATGTCTTAGCAAACAGTTAAGTTACCTGTCATATATCATCTTTAGGACTGGCTGAGAAAAATCTGATGGTCCCCAGATGGCCCCTTCGTATTGGAAAACCTTCGCCCTCTGCAGGTCAACATGGGAACTGCCGCTGATGTTGCCCCAAACGATGACATCTGTCACATCTGACCGAGACGATAAAGAAGAATCACATGAAGGTTTGAGGGTTTTTTAAAAATTTAAGGTGAAAATGTTTATCCATTTCATAGATACATGTATAATGGTAATGAAAAAATGAAAGAAAAAATTATTGCGCTAAAAGTTGATTTGAGGAAAGTTTCACTTGGAATGACTGGGATATGTTGTTGTCATCTACTTTAGTTGAATGCACTGACTCAGTCGCTCTGTATAAGAGCAAAATTAATGTAAATGTAGAATGTTGATTTGTTTACCTGCAGTCTTCACAGATAGCTTCTGTGCAATGTGGGCTCTGGCTTCGTACTCCAGTTGAGTTGCCATGCCGACAAAGCGTCCGCTGTCAACCGAGGGAGCGTTCTCTAGCAGAAGGGAGCACTTCAGGTTAACCAAGGTGTTCCCAGCCACAATCACCGCCACGTTCTTGTGCGCCCTTTCGTCGATAAGGCGCCCATACTGTTGGTAACGCTCCGACACCTTCCTCACCTTAAAAATAATAATATGGTCATTTAGCAGATGTTTTTATCCAAAGCAACTTACAGAACTGTCAATACTAACACATGTTCAGCGTATGTGGAGTGGATGATACAATAATCCAACCCACAACCCTGGTGTAGCTTGCACCGTGCTCTAACTAACCCACCGAGCCATTCGAACTACACACCTTGCTTTCTTCCTCATCCTCCCCTCCACACTCAGGCCAACTGTCATCCAGGAGGATGATGAAGTGTGCTTGTTGGAAGGCCTGGTCCAGCTCTGTGTAGACAGTGACTTTATGGAGCTGTGGGAGGGCCAGGTCCTCTGTCTCCATCCTGACCCCCTGCAGGTCCTCCTCGATGGCCCCCACATCCAACAGGTGGAGGCTGATGGTTGGGGCGTCCCGGAATACCCCAGGGGCAAACAGCTGGGGGATCAGGATGTAGCAGGTCGGGTTAAGAGCACTGCAGGGTAGCAAAGGAGGAGAACAGTGGATTAAATCTGTTTGTGATGTAGGCCTAAAGCCATAGGAGTTGGCAAGACAGCACAAACTGGTCTGGTAGATTAGGATGCTTCGCTGCCTATAACTTCTGTAGAAGACAAACATATTTGAGCCAAACATTTTCAATATTTTTACTTCATATTTTCAATGGCAATAGACATGTCTTTTTCCTTCCTGAATTGACTCAATTGAAATGGAATTGATCCCAGCCATGCCTCACATTGAGATGCAGCTAGCTACCCTACGTACCTGCTGATCCATATGTGCAGTGGCTTGATGAGGCTCTGGTGGTACACCTCCTCCTTCATGCACAGCTCCCGTGTCAGCAGGTTCTCTGTTGCAATCTTCATCATCAGTTCCGTCGTCATATCGGAGGTGATGCCATAGTAAGCCTGGAAGTCAAGCAGCACTTTGACATGATTTGATCAGGATGTTTCTATTCTTGCTGAACCAGCTGATTGTGGAATTATCAACAAAGTAATAATTTATATAATGCCAGACTGATAGTTATCTTTGAATAAGGGTGATGTAGTAACATTACCTGTACATGTTCTAGGAAGTCGCTGAAGCCCCCTAGAAGCATTCCTTTACCCCCACGGTTGATCAGTTCCCTCCATATCATGGGAGAATGCTCATGCTGCCAGCCATTTTCCTTGCAAGTGGTTTCCAGCCATTGCTGGGAGGTGGAAAGAGAGGGTGACACAGATTGTCTGGACAGAATATCTCTAGTTTAGGCTACACATTGACAAAGTAAAGAGACCATATGAAAATAGAATTGACTGAATGTAATAAATGCATCTACCTGCCACTCATTGGGGTGCATGCAGAGCTTGTGGATGCTGAACTTTGGCAGAGATCTTTGCAGTAAATCTGCAAGAAGTTCAGCTTTGGCAAAGTACGGGCAATTTGCCTTACCTGAGAGAAAAACAAGTTGTCAAAAAAAAACAAGTTGGAATCTCATTACCAGCAGGTCATAAGCTCTTCCCATTTAGGTAAGTCAGACATTTATGTCTACATAGCTAATACAACCTAAACTTGAACAAGTCTTACCAGCAAGTACAAATTTTGCCATGTTTGTTGGCCGGATGTCAGTTGTTGCTAGGAAACCTGGGGTGTTATTTTAATTGTGTCCGATAGGAAACAGAGGTCACTACGTTTAGCTGAATATTTTTAAAATTGTGTAATTAAATATGATATGAAAATTCAATACATATTCATTATAATATTCCAAACAAATTATGCCCATAAGTATTAAAAATATCAAAGAACTAAAACTTAACATGATGTAACGTCGTTTTGTAATGGACGACGAAGGACCCATTATGGTTGCACACACAGACAACTGGCATGTGAAAGGCATGTGAAATGGATTGGACAACATAGCTAAGGCCAGGGTAAATTCGTTTATATTCAAATATGACATATTGTTATGTATGGAAATTCTAACTTGAGTGAGTGCGTTAGCTAGCTAGCACAACCTGTCATTTAGCTAGCTGGCTAATGTCTAGCTAGCTAGCTAACGTTAGTAACTTAACCCCTAGCATCATGCGCTTGTTGGCCTTGTGACCGATTTACATCGCATTGCAATTTTCACAATGGGAAGTAATGATTGTCTTACAAACAACATTTTGTTGTTTTCAGATAGTGGAGACACATGTTTAGATGCAGAATTGACTCGAGTATCAGTCTATTTTGCTAAGGAAAGACTAACCACAGTGGTAAACTTATCTACGGTTAATGACTTTAATGTCATATGTGCAATGCCACGCTGTGTTATTTGGCTTTCCCTTTTGTTCTAGTAACGTTAGCAGTTCAAGAGGATACGTTAATGACTCAAAGGTGTTGCTGTACAAAACACTCATTGACTGTATGTTTTGTGTTTATATAATTTCAGATGATAGCTAACATATTGCATTTTTAAACCACTACCCAGTGGACTGGTATCTGTGCAACAAAACAACACAATGGCAGCCCGTACTGCAGAGGTGCTGCTCGGGTGGGCCCTGCGGATATGCAACCACCGACGTCCATGGCAACACCGTGGCCCTCAGATGTTGATGATAGAGAGCTTTGACAGAGGACTGTCTCATATCTGGAGCACAGGACCAAGTCATAGACCGTTGGCTGGACTAGCTATATACAAAGTGAGGTATTATTCTCAGGGTAAAACATATGGGCAGGACGTGGTGGAAAGAAAGCAAGGCAACTCCATAAAGACTCAGAGCTCTGAAACCTGGTCTTCACCAAGTCGGACATCCCCGGACCAGCCAGCCAAAAGGGTGCCGTTTTACGACCAGCTGAGGGAGTGCGGTTCCCCCTCGGATGTGCTCCACCTGGCCGGCCAGTACACAGCCACACACCGGCGGGTGAGCAACTGCCTGACGCGCTGCTGGGAGTCCACCAAGAAGATGTCAGAGGAGCAGCGACGCTACGAACTGCGCATTATGTTCGAGCACGCTGGCTTCGAGGAGCTCCTCCAGAGGACCATGCAGGACGCGCGGCACATGCGCAGCGAGGACCTAGCCTACAGCCTGCTGGCCACAGTAAAGCTGGGCGTGTCGCAGAGCAGCCGCGTGGTCCAGACCCTCCTCCGAGTCTGCCAGGTAACCAATCGGAGACAGGTTGTTAGTGTGTTACAGGCCAGGCCACCAATCAGATACTTGAGTCCTGTTAGAGCTGTTCAGCATGCAAGTGTTTATCTCATCTGTGTCTGGCGGAATTCATATTTTACATTTTATATTTATTTTGGACTCCTGACGTAGCCCGGTTGCCAGCCTGTCAGTGAACAGTAGCCTCAGACTGGCACCCACCAAGAGTAGCGCTGTAACTCTCTCTCTCAATATTTTAAAATGCACGCTGGACAATATTCCTATATGATGGTGTAATGCCATGCTTTTCCCCCACAGGAGAACCTCAATGAGTTTGATGAGAAGTCCCTGTCAGTGCTGGCTTCCTGTCTGGAACACCTGGAGAGCAGCCCCAATGGGGACGCACTGAAGGAGGGAGTCAGGTGGGTTCCAGTGACATCTGTTTTAACAGCGGCAGTGATTCTTCAAAAATGACTAGAGTGCCATTTCCTATTTAACTACCCCAGGTCCAGTGTATTTCTCCAGTACAGTGTATGACCGTGTGTGTATTGTTTTCTAGGCTAATGATCGAGGCTCTACTGCCGAGGATCCAGAACGTCATGTCCCTTCAGACCTTGATGCGCCACATGGGCCGGGAAACCCCGGTGGACATCAAGAAAAAACTGGAGGTGTGTTAGTGCTCATCCGTTGAGCCATTGAGTTAAATCACAATTTAGCGAGCCTTGTACCCTGTGGCAAACTATATACATCTGGGCCAGTATTCATAAAGCGTCTCAGAATAGGAGTGCTGATCTAGGATTAGGTCTTCTCTGTATCTTTTTCATTGTGATCTAAAAGGAAAAGTCCTTACAGCTGTCCCTGACACACAAAAAAATCTTTGTCGACCAAGAGTCGTCTGTTCATTTGACCAATCGACTGGTCTAAATTTTTAAATGTCTATTTTTCCATACACAACCTGTGTGTTTTTAATAAAATCAACTAGGCTTGCACATTATTTCCCTGTTGCACTGGCTACTGAATTTATCTGATGCTTTAAGCATGCTGTGATTAAATAATTAAGACACCCAAATGACTCATGAGGGAGCCAGAGATCAAGGTAGCCTAACCAGAAGAAAAAAACCTGTTCCTCCCGCTGCTGCTGACCTTCGCAGATTTTGCCATTACGCTCCCGAAGTTGCCTGTAATAGGCTACACCAGGGGTTGACAACCTTTTCCATTTGGAGTAACAATTTATCTTACCATTCTACCAATCTGCATGCCAGTTATGATTTTCATATGCGCATTGTCGTGAAACAGTTTAATTTATCTCAAAATCATTGTCATGTGATTAATACAAAATTATATCTAAATTAAAAGTATACAAATCTAAAAGTAACTACCATTGCCAAATATGTACAAATATACTACTTAAAGCCAACAAATAAAAACATTGCAGCCTGCAGTTAGAAAATATCCTGAATCACATTGGATCAACTTGGTCCAGTGGAAGCTCTTGCAACATTGTATAAAATATTCTGGACCCTCAGTTTCCTGCGCCAGTGAAATCTGTCCAGATACAGCTGTAGGCTATTTGGGATAAGACGTAATCAAGCAGGCCTATTTTATGTTTCCACCGAATTGGAGCATGACATTTTTTTGTTTTTCCTTTCACCCAAATGGTTATAGAAAGGGAGAGAAATGGAAAGATTTTTCAAATAGGCTACATTGAGGCCGGTAGCCTAGGCCTCAGAGCATAAAATTAACATTGTAGTAACACCGGCCACTGTGGCAGGTAGATTTTTTAAAAATCTACCAACCACACAGATTTTTTTACCAGCCAAAATGTATTTTTTCCTCTAAAATTACACCAACAAAATCGAAAATATGGATGAGCATGCGTTGTAATGTTTCTAAAACAATACATGTATTACTAGTAAGAAGCAATGTTGTATATTATATAATTAAACATTTTGTGATCTGATTCTTTTAACCAAAATATCACAGTTGAGACAAACAATTTCACGATGTTACATTGGTGGTGCGACTCCAGACATGTTGGTGCCTGCTGTGAGATTGAGTATGAATAGCAGAAGCATTGTCTTCTCTTCCTTAGCAGTTGAAACTCAAACATGGAAAAATAACCGAACGTGTGAATAAAACAATGTAGCTAGCCAAGAAACACAAGGACAAAGTCTCACTTCAGTAGACTTTTATGCCTGTGCGTAGCTCTTCTAAAAATGAATCTTTCGCTCAGCTCTACGAGTGTGCACAGCCCAGCCAGGCAGTGTTGCAGTGAGAGGTGGAATAGGCTATATAGGATTCGTAGTTCTTAGACTTGATGCGATTAATTTACCAGCTATTAAACAAAATGGTGGAAATACTTTGAAAACAGCTACTGCAGCGTTTATTTTATAAATTATTGTGCAACTGTGTCCGACAAAAAAAAATGTAGGTCGACGAAATGGGGTCAGCCCTAAAACTCCTAGATCAGCATTCTTACTCTGAGATTGTGGATATGGGCCCTGACCAGTAATAACAATGTTTCTCTTGCCATCCCTCCATCCAGAGAAAGGCCCTGTCATTAGCAGACCAGTTCACTCTTCCGAACTCCCAGTATATGATCACTACGCTGGCCTCTATGGGCTTCTGCTCCAAGCCACTGTTGGCCGTCTGCAGCAGGAAGATTGCAGGTGAGACACATCCTATATGCCAGAAACCAGTGGACGTAAGCCGCTGTACTCTGCTCAATGTGTTTCACAGGATCAGTTATTTGATCAGTGTCGGCTCATCATTCTCAGCTAATTGTGCAACTGTTTTATATGTAAAGGCGACTGTACTCTTTCCCTCCTGCATCACAGAGCACGTCCACGGAGTCCCCTTCCACCGCCTGGTGAGTGTGCTGAGGGCCTATAAGGAGCTGCACTCCAGAGACGTGGCCCTGTTCACCGCCATCTCTGACTACGTGGCCTCCAGCATCACTATGTGGAATAACAAACAGGTGACCTATACCATACTACTGTATACTATATATAATATACTACTGTATACTATGCTATAATTTACCATTCTACTGTATACTATAATTTACCATACTACAGTATTCTATACTACACTATATATACTAATACTATACCGCTTACCCCCTGAGCTACATTATTTAGAGTAATATTGCCTATATTCTTATTTGCTATAGCCTATTTCAATTCATGTTATATGTACAGAATGCACGAGGACGATGTAGACATTGCTAAGTTTCACCAAAGCAGCGCTAAATGTTCTTTTATAAAATATGTTCTATTTTTTTTTCTCACACAAATTAATTCTCCAGCCGCTCTATTTCGTGATCAAACATTTAGCCTTCAACCCTGTTAGATTATCTCAAAGTTGTTAGTTGTTTTTGAATAACCAACAAATATGGTAGGCCTAAGGTAATGAGAGAGAACAAACAATAGCAATCTGAACAAAACTTAGTTGATCAAAGCATGCATGAGATGTGGGGGGGGGGAGTTCCTCCTTGCCATTGTGACCCAAACTGTCAAAAGTCTAATCCTACTAATTTCAATATCATAAAAGCAATTAAAGTTATGAAAAGTATTTCCCAAATATTCAAATAAAGTGTTTGTCCTAAAGTTTTTCATTTTTAAATGTGAACAATTATGTCGGAATCTGTGCTATTCTCAATCACAACTTTATTTTGAATGCCAAATTATATTTCAGGCCACAAGAAGTGAAGTTGTGCCAACAATACCAAGATTGAAAAATTCAGTTAGAAGTCTAAAGAAAGCTGAGGAAAGCTTGTGAAAGAGAACAACGTGTAGCCTAAGTGGCATAGGCCTATTTCTGTATTATTCTAGCTACGTGCAACCTACCTTAAACTCATAGTAACCTAGGCCTAATATGAGAGGAGGATTTGGAAAAATGTGAATCAGTTTATAATTGTGCAGGCGGTTTGCCAATCGTATAGCACAATGTTTTAGGAGTGCATAATCACGATGGGGAAAAGGTTGACATCGCCCGACCCAGTTACACAGATTTATGCAGCATGGGAGCACTGTTTCTGATAAACCGGCCTTTGAGAAGGTTCCCATAACTTCTAGCATTTAGCATACTGTTCAGTGGTGATCTTGATCCTTAAAATCCTGTGTTTGAAATCGGAAGTTTACTCCTCTCCTCTAACGTGTTCTGTCGGTTCCAGTTGATTCTCTTCCTGTCTGCGTTTGAGGATCTAGCTTTCTGCCCCACGGCCATGTTGGACGCCTTTGCAGAGAGAGTGACTAAGAACCCGGACGCCCTGGGGCTCAAAGACGTCCTCAGCATTCTGAAGACCTACTCGTCCCTAAACCACAACCTACAGGGCTACAGAGAGCCGTGAGTCTCCACCATAGAAATATAATGTACCATAGAAATAGAATGACATTGTTGACATTTTTATTTCTATGGTCTCTAACTCGCCATGCCCTCTCCGTTTCCCTCCCCCCTGGCTAACTGTAGGCCTAGACCCTGTTTGAATACCTTAAATGCAGGCTTCCATTCTCCCAAACCTTAAGTTACAGTATTTACTGAGTTGATTAGGGTGGTGAAAGTTGAAGCAGTAGGGTCTCTATCTTATTCAATTACTTACAGATCAGTAGTTACCGCATTACATTTTGAATGAACCGACAGTAATCTCTGCTCCCTGCTATATAGCACTTTTGCAGTGTGCACAGGTACAGCTGTATTTATAAATGGAGATGGGTTGGGTTGTCAATCAATATTCAAAGCAGCCACATAACAGTCACATAATACAGATTACCACCATATCCCGCTGAATGCAAACTCTATATGTTTCTTCCTGGCCACAGGTTCCTGGAGGGCGTGACCCACGTGGTGGTGTCCTACCTTCCCAAGATGGCTGCCTCCGACCTGCTGAAGGTGGTCTACTGCCTGTGTCTGCTGGGCCACTTTCCTGCCGCCCCACTGGAACAGCTGCTGCAGAAGGAGACACTGGAGGAGATCAGTGCCAGAGGTCAGACACTGTCAGCCTAAATAAAGATACTGGTTAGATTTTCAAATCATTAGATTTTGGAAAAAAAGACACGTATACATCATTATTAAACATTATTATAATACAGATATGCTGAATTCCAAATCGAACTGCTAGCCCCTACCCCTTAGATGCTCCTGTAGGAAGTGAAATGGGTGTAAGCAATATTTCTACCTAGCCAATAAGGCAAGAGGAAGCGATTACCATCTTACTTAAACCTATCCAACCAGCTGACCCCTTGTCCTCCATGTCCATACAGGTGGGCGGCTGCAGAAGGGGATGGAAAAAAAGCTGCAGATCGTGGACCTGTGCCTCAGGCTGGACCAACCTTCTCTCCCTAAGCCCCTGACCGTCCCTCCCGAGG
The DNA here is from genome assembly GCF_021184085.1 of Oncorhynchus gorbuscha. Lineage (NCBI taxonomy): Eukaryota > Metazoa > Chordata > Actinopteri > Salmoniformes > Salmonidae > Oncorhynchus > Oncorhynchus gorbuscha. Next base: position 42,980,355 of record NC_060193.1, read on the forward strand.
CTCTGGGCTCTCCAGCCCCTAACGACCTGTCCATTAACCCAGGGCTGTCTATGACCCTGCAGAGCATCGCCCAGGAAGGGCTGCTACAGGAGGGTGTGATGGTTGAAGACCAATACTTCATAGGTAAGTAGGACCTCACTGTTAGCTTGGTCCCAATGTTCCCAGTAATTATTTTAGGCACTGAGCAAATTTCAGTTCTGCTGAGCGCAAACCTAAGTGGCACAGTAGACTACTATGGCTATTTGATCATAATGTAGGCTTATCAGTGGCCAAAAACAATCCCAAAACGTTTTAATATGGAAATAGCTGTTCTATCATTCAGCCTACAGTAGCAGCCAATGTGTGGTGTTCAATGTAGACCTACATTCCATGAGACTTTTGGGGAAAAAACATGCAGGGCTTGACATGAACCTGTTTATCCACTTGTCCTTCAGACAAGGTGACTGAATGTTGTTGTTTGATGCAAGAAACCACTTTTCAAAATAAAATGCATTATTATTATATTATTATACTTTGTTCCGGAGTTCTAAATTGAGCAGCTGCTGAAAAATGAGCTCCTGTATATATTGAGATTTAAATGGTTTTTTAGAGTGAAGTACATCAAAAAAATCAAGAGAAAACTGCAAGACTCAATAGAAGACAAAACAAGGAACAAACCAAAAAAGACAGGCTTTTGAAAAATTAACTATTTTTCATAAAATTGTACAGTTATCTTAGCTAGCTGAATTGCTAGCAGAATTGTTTACTTGTTGCTAAGCAGTTGCTAGGGACTCTCCTGGAAGAAGCTAGCTAGCTTACAAAGAATAACAACAAAAAATATCTAGTTAACAGAAGAAAGGAAGACAAAATAAGGACAAAAGAAGGACAGAAGAAAACGGAAAAGAAAGAGGACAACATAGTGAAACAGTCAGCACTTCTATTGCAACTTGTATTTCGTCGTCCTAACGTAGTCTACACTGCTATCTGCCCAGCAGCTAGCCAGCTAGCATACGTCCACCGTCTACCGAATAGCAGCACTGTAGAAACTATTACACTCAACTGAACGACTTGATTAGTGTAGTGTTAGCTAGCTACATAGTTGTCTTTGCTGTCTTCGTATCCAAGATAATTGTGTAGTTTAGAGCGTGTAGTCTTAGAGTGATTATCTTAATTTACTGAGGTTAGCTAGCCAGCTATTTGTCGTCCTTAACGTAGGAGACACTGCTAGCTAGCCAACAGCTAGCCAACGTCTACTGAATAGAACTTCCGCACTCAACAACCGGTCGCATTCCGTTCGCTCCACAGGTAGTATCACATTTTTCATTTCATTTCATTACAGCACAACGGTTTGATTTGTTTGATCGTAGCTAGCTACATAGCCGTCTGTGTATCAAAGATAATTGTTGTCGTTCTTTTAACGCAACGTAACGTAATCAACACTGCTAGCTAGCCAGCTAGCCCCCGAATAGCAGCACTGTAGAAACTATTACACTCAACGGAACAACTTGATTAGTGTAGTGTCAACAACGCAGCCACTGCCAGCTAGCCTACAAAGTCAACAACGCAGCCACTGCCAGCTAGCCTACTTCAGCAGTACTGTATCATTTTAATCATTTTAGTCAATAAGATTCTTGCTACGTAGCTTAACTTTCTGAACATTTGAGACGTGTAGTCCACTTGTCATTCCAATCTCCTTGCATTAGCGTAGCCTCTTCTGTAGCCTGTCAACTATGTGTCTGTCTATCCCTGTTCTCTCCTCTCTGCACAGACCATACAAACGCTCCACACCGCGTGGCCGCTGCCACCCTAATCTGGTGATCCCAGCGCGCACGACCCACGTGGAGTTCCAGGTCTCCGGTAGCCTCTGGAACTGCCGATCTGCAGCCAACAAGGCAGAGTTCATCTCAGCCTATGCCTCCCTCCAGTCCCTCGACTTCTTGGCACTGACAGAAACATGGATCACCACAGATAACACTGCTACTCCTACTGCTCTCTCTTCGTCCGCCCACGTGTTCTCGCACACCCCGAGAGCTTCTGGTCAGCGGGGTGGTGGCATCGGGATCCTTATCTCTTCCAAGTGGTCATTCTCTCTTTCTCCCCTTACCCATCTGTCTATCGCCTCCTTTGAATTTCATGCTGTCACAGTTACCAGCCCTTTCAAGCTTAACATCCTTATCATTTATCGCCCTCCAGGTCCCCTCGGAGAGTTCATCAATGAGCTTGATGCCTTGATAAGCTCCTTTCCTGAGGATGGCTCACCTCTCACAGTTCTGGGCGACTTTAACCTCCCCACGTCTACCTTTGACTCATTCCTCTCTGCCTCCTTCTTTCCACTCCTCTCCTCTTTTGACCTCACCCTCTCACCTTCCCCCCTACTCACAAGGCAGGCAATACGCTCGACCTCATCTTTACTAGATGCTGTTTTTCCACTAACCTCATTGCAACTCCCCTCCAAGTCTCCGACCACTACCTTGTATCCTTTTCCCTCTCGCTCTCATCCAACACTTCCCACACTGCCCCTACGGATGGTATCGCGCCGTCCCAACCTTCGCTCTCTCTCCCCCGCTACTCTCTCCTCTTCCATCCTATCATCTCTTCCCTCTGCTCAAACCTTCTCCAACCTATCTCCTGATTCTGCCTCCTCAACCCTCCTCTCCTCCCTTTCTGCATCCTTTGACTCTCTATGTCCCCTATCTTCCAGGCCGGCTCGGTCCTCCCCTCCCGCTCCGTGGCTTGACGACTCATTGCGAGCTCACAGAACAGGGCTCCGGGCAGCCGAGCGGAAATGGAGGAAAACTCGCCTCCCTGCGGACCTGGCATCCTTTCACTCCCTCCTCTCTACATTTTCCTCCTCTGTCTCTGCTGCTAAAGCCACTTTCTACCACTCTAAATTCCAAGCATCTGCCTCTAACCCTAGGAAGCTCTTTGCCACCTTCTCCTCCCTCCTGAATCCTCCTCCCCTCCCCCCCTCCTCCCTCTCTGCAGATGACTTCGTCAACCATTTTGAAAAGAAGGTCGACGACATCCGATCCTCGTTTGCTAAGTCAAACGACACCGCTGGTTCTGCTCACAGTGCCCTACCCTGTGCTCTGACCTCTTTCTCCCCTCTCTCTCCAGATGAAATCTCGCGTCTTGTGACGGCCGGCCGCCCAACAACCTTGACCCTATCCCCTCCTCTCTTCTCCAGACCATTTCCGGAGACCTTCTCCTTACCTCACCTCGCTCATCAACTTATCCCTGACCGCTGGCTACGTCCCTTCCGTCTTCAAGAGAGCGAGAGTTGCACCCCTTCTGAAAAAACCTACACTCGATCCCTCCGATGTCAACAACTACAGACCAGTATCCCTTCTTTCTTTTCTCTCCAAAACTCTTGAACGTGCCGTCCTTGGTCAGCTCTCCCGCTATCTCTCTCAGAATGACCTTCTTGATCCAAATCAGTCAGGTTTCAAGACTAGTCATTCAACTGAGACTGCTCTTCTCTGTATCACGGAGGCGCTCCGCACCGCTAAAGCTAACTCTCCTCTGCTCTCATCCTTCTAGACCTATCGTCTGCCTTCGATACTGTGAACCATCAGATCCTCCTCTCCACCCTCTCCGAGTTGGGCATCTCCGGCGTGGCCCACGCTTGGATTGCGTCCTACCTGACAGGTCGCTCCTACCAGGTGGCGTGGCGAGAATCTGTCTCCTCACCATGCGCTCTCACCACTGGTGTCCCCCAGGGCTCTGTTCTAGGCCCTCTCCTATTCTCGCTATACACCAAGTCACTTGGCTCTGTCATAACCTCACATGGTCTCTCCTATCATTGCTATGCAGACGACACACAATTAATCTTCTCCTTTCCCCCTTCTGATGACCAGGTGGCGAATCGCATCTCTGCATGTCTGGCAGACATATCAGTGTGGATGACGGATCACCACCTCAAGCTGAACTTCGGCAAGACGGAGCTGCTCTTCCTCCCGGGAAGGACTGCCCGTTCCATGATCTCGCCATCACGGTTGACAACTCCATTGTGTCCTCCTCCCAGAGCGCTAAGAACCTTGGCGTGATCCTGGACAACACCCTGTCGTTCTCAACTAACATCAAGGCGGTGGCCCGTTCCTGTAGGTTCATGCTCTACAACATCCGCAGAGTACGACCCTGCCTCACACAGGAAGCGGCACAGGTCCTAATCCAGGCACTTGTCATCTCCCGTCTGGATTACTGCAACTCGCTGTTGGCTGGGCTCCCTGCCTGTGCCATTAAACCCCTACAACTCATCCAGAACGCCGCAGCCCGTCTGGTGTTCAACCTTCCCAAGTTCTCTCACGTCACCCCGCTCCTCCACTCTCTCCACTGGCTTCCAGTTGAAGCTCGCATCCGCTACAAGACCATGGTGCTTTACGGAGCTGTGAGGGGAACGGCACCTCAGTACCTCCAGGCTCTGATCAGGCCCTACACCCAAATAAGGGCACTGCGTTCATCCACTTCTGGCCTGCTCGCCTCCCTACCACTGAGGAAGTACAGTTCCCGCTCAGCCCAGTCAAAACTGTTCGCTGCTCTGGCTCCCCAATGGTGGAACAAACTCCCTCACGACGCCAGGACAGCGGAATCAATCACCACCTTCCGGAGACACCTGAAACCCCACCTCTTTAAGGAATACCTAGGATAGGATAAAGTAATCCTTCTCACCCCCTTAAAATATGTAGATGCACTATTGTAAAGTGGCTGTTCCACTGGATGTCATAAGGTGAATGCACCAATTTGTAAGTCGCTCTGGATAAGAGCGTCTGCTAAATGACTTAAATGTAAATGTAAATTATTCCCATACCATTATTACAGAGAATCAGACAAATGTTACCCTTTGCCTATTGGCTACAACACTGCCCCCTTAAGACAGAAAAAAACAACTCTTTACCTAATTCTCTTTACAAAGATGGCTAGAAATGCACACATTTTGTGCTCTTTTAGGAAACAATCACTCCCCCATTTGTTGATGAGAAATTAGCTATAACTGAGCTAATTACTCACTAACTAGCAAAGAATATGAACAAATGTATACAGGTGGCTGCATGCAACTCTCGCTTTGATCTCAAAACAAGCGCATCTACTCGCTGACGTTCATGTTGTGAACACAGTCCAGTTCAAAGTGAATGGCACAGATCCATCCATATATGACAATAACTATTTGCGTCTACTGCAGCTCTGATTGATTATGGCGCACCAGTCTGTGTAGAGTTACGTGCCTGAGTCATGACTGTCAATGAAATGAAATCCTACTCCATTGTGCTTTGCCTACAAGAATCTCTTGCACAGTTAGTTTTATAAAACTAAGTCTTGCATATTTGATTTTGTTCCGGTATGTTACATTGAAAGTGGCTAATGTTGCTTCTACCCCCCCCCCCCCCCCGTATATAGACTCGTTATTGTTATTTTGTGTTACTTTTTATTTTATTTTTTACCTCATTTTATTTAGTAAATATTTTCTTAACTCTATTTCTTGAACTGCATTGTTGGTTAAGGGCTTGTAAGTAAGCATTTTACAGGAAGGTCTTCATCTGTTGTATTTGGCGGATGTGACAAATAAAATTAGGTTTGATTTGAAAATATTGTGTTGATTCGAGCACAATTCCCACAGTACAGCGAAACGTTGATAGTGTTCATTAAGGGAAAACTCTAGAAATGTAGATCTCGTGCTTTTCTGCGTGGGCTGATATTTCTTCTGTGCGGCAGCCCAAGCTTAGAGGGAACATTGCCTGGTCCCAGATCTGTTTGTGTTGGATAGCTCATGGTTTCCTAAACTTGGTCTTGGGAATGTTTTGGTTTTTGCGCTAGCACTACACAGCTGATTCAAATAAACAACTCATCAAGCTTTGATTATTTGAATCAGCTGTGTGGTGCTAGGGCATAAACTAAAACGTGCAACCTGGGGGTGGGGGCCAGGACCGGGTTTAGGAAACCCTGGATAGTTAACTCGTATGGTTGTATGGCATTACAATGACCATAGGAGTTGGCTATACAGCACAAACAGATCTGGGACCTGGCTACCTCACTGCTTGGGATCATTATGTTGTGTATTTATTATGTGGGACAAGACAGTCGCACAGCTTTTATGTATGTGTTAGGTACTGTATTTGAACTTGTCTGCATAAGATGTGTCCCCCAGTTATTTCTTCACCAATGCTCAACAGTGATTGTGCTTTATTTTAGCGAGTTATTGTTTCTGTTGCTAAAAGGATGTCATATTACGGGTTGTGTCTGGGTTGTATAACAGATGGTGTGATAACCCAACCCGGATCTCTACAAGAAGCCACAGGAGGGAGGGCACCATCTGAGGGCGAGTTTCCGCCACCTGAGAACAGTCAAAGGTTACTAACTAATGTTGTGGAAAAACAATTACTGTCTGTAAAATTTACAGGATTATATGATTCATTTCATCTGAATTAGATCTGTGTAGTCTCTCCCATTCAAACTCATTCAATCACTGTTTCAGTCACATCAATGTTATCTAAATTAGGATCAAACTATTCTTGTTTTCTGTCCCCTTGATGTAGAATTGCAGTATTCTGCGCATCCCCGTCCTCTTTCTGTTATGGTACCTCCCGTCCCCGTGGAAACCTGGCTATCAAGTTGCGTCATCTGACGGTCCTAGGATACACCCCAGTCGTGGTGAGTTTAATGTCGTAGCCTAATGTCGTAGCCTAGGCTCTTGTTTTAAGCTCTCGCTAATGTGATTGTCTTAACTGTCTCTTGTTTGACTTTTATTAGCAAACAAATTTCCTTCTGAAATGATGATGAACTTGATATGGTCTTCTGATTAAAACTCTTTGTACCATCCTATTTTGACAAGGTGAAATGTGAGCCATGTTTATTTAGCATGGTTATTTATGAGTCTTAACTTTGTATATTTGAGAGAGATTGTAATATACTAAAATAAGACAAATGTTGCAGAGCCCATCTTGAACTTGACTCAACTTCAAGGCCCCCCACTTTTACCCATCCCTCATTTCTAAGTACATTATTTCCCATCCCTCCTCTCCATTCCTAGGTGTTGGAGCACGAGCTGGACAATCTGTCCGAAGAGGAGAGAACAGAGCTCCTCAAAACACGGATCTTTCCAGAACAGGAGAGACCTGCTAACGTCGAACAGATGACAGACTGACGGACACAGAGAGAGCGAGGACATGGCTCGTTCAGACAAGAAAACCCCGACCTGGTTCTGTGGTCAGTCTGGTCACGATCCTGTTCTGGTCCTGTCATTCGTTGCACAGGAACTGCTGGTATACTGAATTGACTACATGAAGACTGTTGTCGAAAATATCTGTGTGTGAATGTCTCACTATTTAACTAGAAAGTAAATGGGAACAAACTCCCATCTGTCATTGCTCCTCATATTTTTGAGGGAATCTGTGTTGGAATCTGTGTTGCGTAAGTGTTCCAGTTTGTTTTAAGTAAGTTCAATCCTGTTGAAGTAACTTAAAGTTAAGTAACACAACTTTCAGCATCTTAATACCTCTCATGGGTTATTCCTAAATAGTCTAAGTTCATATCCTCGCCTCCTCTCCTTCATCTGAGCAGCCTGTCCAGAGGAAGGACCAGAGGAAGGAAAGGGGACGAGGAGAAGCTACTGTAGACTATTGAGACAGAAAGCCATGTTTCTACTGGGTTTGTGTGTCTCATTTAGAATACGTCACTTGAGGTTACTGGATTTGCCAAAAGTGAGGCCCAATCCTAAATGGACCCCTAGACCCTACACCCTGTGCACTTGTGGAGATCGCATATGATTTGATGGGTTTAAGCAATACGGTGAAACTTCAACCTAGCCTAACAGAGGGCCAGTTGGAATGAATTGCTTATACCCATTAAATCCTCTTACATCTCCGGAAGTGCATAGGGTGAGTGTCTAGGGGTTGATTTGGGATTGGACATGAAATTGTTTGATTGATGCCATGTCATTGAAATGTGTTGAGTAGAGGTGGTTATGGGAACTGATGTTCTAACAACGAAAGGGTTTATAATCACGACTGTCACTTATGCTGAAAATAAAATGACATAGAAACAGTCATCCACTATATACAGTACCAGTCAAAAGTTTGTACTTTGTACACCGACTCATTTCAGCCTATATTTTGTTTTGCAATTTTCTACATTGTAGAATAATAGTGAAGACATCAGAACTATGAAATAACACATGGAATCATGTAGTAACCAAAAAAAAAGCTGCTACAGCGCATACAGCTGTTCAAACCTACATGTCACCTCCATTACAATGTCAACTGACACGCATAATTGCTGGGCAGATATCACGCTGAGTGATAGTATCAAAAACAGATGCTAACACAGAGGGTGTAAGTTTTCATGTCTGTGTGTATATCAGACACACACATCCCCTGTGTTTTGAGTGGGACACATCTACTAATTCAAGGGTTTTTATTTTTACTGTTTCCTACATTGTAGACTAATAGTGAAGTCATCAAAACTATGAAATAACACATGGAATAATTTAGTAACAAAGTGTTCAAATCAAAATATATTTTATATTCTTCAAAGTAGTCACCCTTAGGCTTGATGACTGCTTTGAACACTCTTGGCATTCTCTCAACCAGCTTCATGAGAAATGCTTTTCCAACAGTCTTGAAGGAGTTCCCACATATGCTGAGTAATTGTTGGCTGCTTTTCCTTCACTCTGCGGCCCAACTCATCCCAAGCAATCTCAATTGGATTGTGGAGGCCAGGTCATCTGATCATCATCATTGTCCTGTTGGAAAAACAAATGATAGTCCCACTAAGGGCAAACCAGATGGGATGGTGTATCGCTGCAGAATGCTGTGGTAGCCATGCAGGTTAAATATGCCTTGACCTCTTAACTAAATCACAGACCTTGTCACCAGCAAAGCACCATCACACCACCACCTCCATTCTTCACGGTGGGAACCATTTATGCAGAGATCATCCGTTCACCTACTCTGAGTCACAAAGACACGGCAGTTGCAACCAAAATTCTCTGTCCTTTGGTCTGATGAGTCCAAATTTGATTTCCACCAGTCCATTGCTTGAGTTTCTTGGCCCAAGCAAGTCTCTTCTTCTTATTGGTGTCTTTTAGTAGTGGTTTCTTTGCAGCAATTCAACCACAAAGGCCTGATTAACTATTCTAAGGAGACAGCGTGAATGTTGAGATGTGTCTGTTACTTGAACTCTCTGAAGCATTTATTTGGGCTGCAATCTGATGTGCCGTTAACTCTAATGAACATGTCCTCTGCAGCATAGGTAACTTGGTCTTCCTTTCCTGTGGCGGTCCTCATGAGAGCCAATTTCATCATAGCACTTGATGGTTTTTGCAACTATACTTGAAGGAACTTTCAACGTTCTTGACATTTTCTGGATTGACTGACCTTCATGTCTTCAAGTAATGATGGACTGTCATTTCTCTTTGCTTATTTGAGCTCTTCTTGCTGTAATATGGACTTGGTCTTCTACCAAATTGGGCTATCTTCTGTATACTACCCTTACCTTGTCACAACATATCTGATTGGCTCAAATGCATTAAGAAGGAAAGAAATTCCACAAATTAACTTAACAAGTCACACCTGTTAATTGAAATGCATTCCAGGTGACTGTCATAAAGATTGTTGAAAGAATGCCAAGAGTGTGCACAGCAAGGCAAAGGGTGGCTACTTTGAAGAATATAAAATGATTTGTTTAACACTTTGTTTGGTTAGTACATGATTCCACATGTTTCATAGTTTTGATGTATTCACTATTGTACAATGTCAAAAATATAGAAAAACCTTTGAATGAGAATATGTGCCCAAACCTTTGACTGGTGCTGTGCTTATGTACATAGTGTGTATTCAGACCCCTTAACTTTTTCCACGTTTTGTTACTTTATTCCCAAATTAATCTAATTCTCATTTCTGGAAAAGGTTTCAAATAAAGGTTCAAATCCAAGTCATGTGACATGATTAACAAAAACAGGGCAGTGGTCATATAGAATGTTTGCACTTGAGAACAATACTGATGTGATGAATTGGTAGCCTTATCTAGAAGAAAAATAAACGCACACCTATTTAGGCGAGGTGCTGGCTAGCGGAGTAGAAAACTTGAAAATAAAAGAAAGCCGCACACTCTAGGAGCTCAGATGTAAACTGTCGCTTGTCATACAATCTACCACCTTGTCTGCATCGATCCTTGACCGGCTCAGCCTTCATCATATCCCATTATCAACCGATGCAAAAATGTCATTACCAACGTTTCGACAGCCAAACTGTCTTCATCAGGGTTTAATCACAAACACTGCGGGATGACTCGTTTATGTAGTGTCAATAGACACAGGTGTCTGTAATCGTTGCCTAATATCATTGGTTAATTATCAAATATTAAAATGGCATACAAAGAACAGCGTACAAACAAATGGATAGCATACGATCATAAATTAATTTGACTACACAAGCTTACAAACAATTACAATGGCAAAGTCACAATAATCACAAGAATGGCTTCAGATCAAAGTCTATGTTGAGACCGAAGGGAGCAAGGGTCTTTAAGTTAAAGATCCAGGCAGCCTCTCGTTTTTAAAATAAATTATCAAGGTCACCCCCTCTCCAAGATGTGGGCCGCAACTGGGTAAGTAAAGTTATTACACTTAATGGTGCTGCGATGCTCTGAGATACGTACTTTTAATTCGCGCTTTGCTTTACCCACAAGGACAAGTTATAAGATAAATAACTGCCTTAGTGGAGCACGTAATAACACCTTTGATTGGGATCGATTTCCCTGTTTGTGGGTGTTTTGAAGGATCTACATTTATAAGTGCCATTGCATTGAGCACAGCCATTACATTTGTTATTTCCATCCAGTAGGGGCGCAAATAGACGTTGTTCAGCAATATCTTGGGGTGGTAAATCAGAGTACCAATTGGTCTCTGAGATTTCTACCCACTATTCAAAGCGTTCTGAACAAATTAAGGGAATTGTTCACAAACATTGGCACATTCTAAAATCCGATGATAGTCTCAGTAATGTGTTTTCGGACCTTCCCTTGGGCAGAAATCTCTGAGACCAATTGGTACACTGATTTACCACCCCATGATATTCCTAAACAATGTATATTTGCGCATCTACTGGATGGAAATTACAAATGTAATGGCTGTGCTCAATGCAATGGCACTTATAAATGTAGATCCTTCAAACACCCACAAACAGGGAAATCGATCGCAAACAAAGGTGTTAAGCGCAAATTAAAAGTATGTATCTCAGAGCATCGTAGCACCATTCGGTGTAAAAACTTTACTTACCCAGTTGCGGCCCACTTCTTGGAGGCAGGCCACTCGATTTAGTCTCTTTTTTTATATTGGCATCTAACATGTCACCCTCCCTATGAGAGAGTCTAAGTCACTCACTAAGTGACTCAGAGTGTCCCTGTTCAAGAATTTCCACAACAGTGTGTGTCAACTCTTGCAAGCCTGCCGGCCCAAACGGACGGCAACCCTAGCCGCTTCTTCAGAGCATGCGCAGACAAGCTGGCTAGGGTGTTTACGAACATATTCAATCTCTCCCTACCCCAGTCTACTGTCCCCACATGCTTCAAGATGTTCACCATTGTTCCTGTACCCAAGCATGCAAAGTTAACTGAACTAAATGACTATCACCCTGTAGCACTCACTTCTGTCATCATGAAGTGATTTGAAAGACTAGTCAAGGATCATATCCCCTCTACCTTACCTGACACCCTAGACCCACTTCAATTTGCTTACCGCCCCAATAGATTCACAGACGATGCCATCACACTGTCCTATCCCATCTGGGCAAGAGGAATATTTATGTAATAATGCTGTTCATTGACTGAAGCTCAGCATTCAACTCCATAGTACCCTCCAAGATCATCCTTAAACTTAAGGCCCTGGGTCTGAACCCCGCCCTGTGCAACTGGGTACTGGACCTCCTGATGGGCCGCCCCCAGGTGGTGAAGGCAGGACAAATCACCTCCACTTTGCTGATTCTCAACACTGGGGTCTCACAAGGATGTGTGCTCAGCCCCCTCCTGTACTCCCTGTTCACCCATGACTGCGTGGCCACGCACATCTACTTAATCATCAAGTTTGCAAACGACACAAACAGTAGTAGGTTTGATAACCATGATAACCTGATAACCAACAATGACGAGACAGCCTAACAGGGAGGAGGTGAGGCCTTGGGAGTGTGGTGCCAGGAAAATAATCTCTCATCCAACATCAACAAAATAAAGGAGCTGATTGTGGACTTCAGGAAACAGCAGAGGGAGAACCCCCCTATCCACATCAACAGGACTGCAGTGGAGAAGGTGGAAAGCTTCAAGTTTTCGTCATACACATCACTGACAAACTGAAATGGTACACCCACACAGACAGTGTGGTGAAGAAGGCGCAACAGTGCCTCTTCAACCTCAGAAGGCTGAAGAAATTTGACTTGGCACCTAAAACCCTCACAAACTTTTTAAAATGCACAATTGAGAGCATCTTGGCGAGCTGTATCACCGGCTGGTACGGCAACTGCACCACCCGCAACCGCAGGGCTCTCGAGAGGGTGGTGCGGTCTGCCCAAGGGCACCCCGCTATCATCCAGAAGGCGAAGTCAGTACAAGGTGGTACCGAGAGACTGAAAAACAGCTTCTCTCTCAAGGCCATCAGACAGTTAAATACTGTTAGAATACTGGTACTTTAGAGGCTGCTGCCCTATATACATAGACATGAAATCACTGGCCACTTTAATAATGGAACACGAGTCACTTTAATAATGTTTAAATATTTTGCATTACTCATCTCATATGTATATATTGTATTCTATCCTATTCTACTGTATCTTAGTCTATGCCGCTCTGACATTGCTCACCCAAATATTTATTTTATTCTGAATTCCATTCCTTTACTTTAGATTTGTGTGTATCGTTGTGAAATTGTTAGATATTACTGCACTGTTAGCTAGAAACACAAGCATTTCACTACACTCACAATAACATCTGCAAAACACATGTATGTGACAAATACAAGTGGATTTGATTTGATTTTCAGTTGTTTTTTTTTACATTTGCAAAAATGTCTCAACTCAGGTACAAGGTATTGTGTGTAGATTGATGAGGAGAAAAAAAAAACAATTTAATACATTTTAGAAAAAGGCTGTAACATAACATTTGGAAAAAGTCAAGGGGTCTGATACCTTCACGAATGCAGGAATGCATACAGTATGTGTAATACATCATGTAAAAGTAGTGCACTATAAAGCGAAAAGGGTTCCATTTGGGACATGAAACCTGTGCAGCCCTTATAGTCTGCTGGTTTAATGCGTTTGCCCTAACTACATAGAAACTGCAAGGTGTGCAACGTCAAGGTGCCGTCCCTCTTATGCATACTCTAGTGCACAATGGCACAAAACACAAGCCTCCAAGGACACAGTAGACAGGAAATTATGCTAGGTATGTTTTTTCATTTTAGTCATTACAGCAGTTTTTTTGTATTTCAACATTTCCTTGTGGCTGAGTTACTTAAGTTATCCTTCAAAGGACAAGTTGTAAGATGTTCGAGAATGCTCGATTTGAAGCACCAGCTTGATTTGATTTTAAAAAACTACTTAACTACAGTAACAAAGTATTCCCATTACAAGGACAAGCAGCAATTTGTAATGGGAAAACTTTGTTACTGTAGTTCAGTGTCAATTTGTCAGTTTCAATGAAACATGCATGACAATCAGTGCCTCTCAGAGAGAGTGTGTGAAAATGTGGTTCAGTCCCCTCAAATTCGGAAACCACTGTTTCCTGTATGACCCATTCACCACAGAGCTAGGGTCTTCCTCTTCACTACATACCCACTACAAATCAAATATGATATCCCTGTGGCTGTACGCTTAACCCAATTGTGTGTGTGGGTGTGTGTGTTCGTTCAGTATGCAAGGGGATATTGTTTTATATAGTATACTGCCCACAACATCAAGAGTCCATTCTCCATAGTTTCCCAGACGATCATATTTACATTTACATTTACATTTACATTTAAGTAATTTAGCAGACGCTCTTATCCAGAGCGACTTATATTACATCAGACTATAAATATTTGATAAACATTTATAAGATAACTCAAATCTTTATTTACACGCAATCAGATGCACAATTAGATGTGCACCTCGTCATTTGAAGAGCTAGCTTTCATGTTTCCATCAAGAACTTGGTCTGTTTCCCCAGTCAGCTCTCAAGGGCCAATAAAGGCTCAACTCGTGTCTTTTGTATGAGGATGTCTGATCTGAGGATGACAGTGATCAGTATCGTCCCATTCGGATTGGATGCTGGACCCCCTGCTTCTTCCTGTGCCCCCTGAGTGGAGCTTTGGGTTTGATGTTCATGTAGTCACTCTGGGAACACTCCACTCTCCTCAGTCTGAGCTGAGGATCAAATTCACAGAAAGAGGTGGAGATTGAGTAGGTTGAGCTGTGTATATGTATGTAGTTGTGTACAACTATCTCCATGCATCATTTATGTTTTCAATAAATAAATTACCTGTCAAAAGTTTGGACACACCTACTCATTCAATTGTTTTTCTTTATCTTCTACATTGATGTCTTCACTATTATTGTATAAACTATGAAATAACACATGGAATCATGTACTAACCAAAGTAGCCACCCTTTGACTTGATGACAGCTTTGCACATGCTTGGCATTCTCTCAACCAGATTCATGCAGTAGTCACCTGGAATGTATTTCAATTAACAGGTGTGCCTTGTTAAAAGTTATTTTGTGGAATTTCTTTCATGCGTTTGAGCGACTCAGTTGTGTTGTGATAAGGTAGGGGTGGTATACAGAAAATAGCCCTTTTTGTAAAAAGACCAAGTCCATATTATGGCAAGAACAGCTCAAATAAGCAAAGCGAAATGACAGACCATCATTACTTTTAAGACAAGAAGGTCAGTCAATACGGAAAATGTCAAGTACTTTGAAAGTTTCTTCAAGTGTAGTCGCAAAAACCATCAAGCGCTATGATGAAACTGGCTCTCATGAGGACCGCTACAGGAAAGGAAGACCCGGAGTTACCTCTGCTGCAGAGGGTAAGTTCATTAGAGTTAACTGCACCTCAGATTGCAGCCCAAATAAATGCTTCAGAGAGTTCAAGTAACAGACACATCTCAACATCTGTTCAGAGGAGACTGTGTGAATCAGGCCTTCGTGGCCGAATTGCTGCAAAGAAACCACTACTAAAGGACACCAATAATAAGAAGAGACTTGTTTGGGCCAAAAAACATGAGCAATGGACATTAGACCTTGGTCTGAATAGTCCAAATTTGACATTTTTAGTTCCAACCGCTGTGTATTTGTGAGATATAGAGTAGGTCAACGGATGATCTCCGCATGTGTGGTTCCAACTGTGAAGCACGGAGGAGGTGGTGTGAGGGTGCTTTGCTGGTGACACTGTCAGTGATTTATGTAGAATTCAAGGCACACATAACCAGCATGGCTACCACAGACTTCTGCAGCGATACACCATCCCATCTGGTTTGCACTTAGTCCCACTATCATTTGTTTATCAACAGGACAATGACCCAAAACACACCTCCAGGCTGTGTAAGGGCTATTTGACCAAGGAGAGTAATGGAGTGCTGCATCAGATGACCT
The DNA here is from genome assembly GCF_021184085.1 of Oncorhynchus gorbuscha. Lineage (NCBI taxonomy): Eukaryota > Metazoa > Chordata > Actinopteri > Salmoniformes > Salmonidae > Oncorhynchus > Oncorhynchus gorbuscha. Next base: position 42,995,942 of record NC_060193.1, read on the forward strand.
GGCCTCCACAATCACCCAACCTTATCCTAACAGGAAAAGCAGCTAACAAGTGCTCAGCCTATGTGGGAACTCCTTCAAGACTGGTGGGAAAGCATTCCAGGTGAAGCTGGTTGAGAGAATGCCAAGAGTGTGTAAAGCTGTCATCAAGGCAAAGAGTGGCTACTTTGAAGAATGTCAAATATAAAATATATTTTGATTTGTTTAAAACTTATTTTAGTTACTATATGATTCTTATTATCTCATAGTTTTGATGTTTTCACTATTATTCTACAATGTTGAAAATAGTTTTTAAAAACCTGAATTGGTAGATGTCTCAACTTTTGACTGGTACTGTACACTTTATTGCATTGTTGGACCAAATAGTAAATTGTGCATTGAATTTATGCCAAGGCTTGAGAGATTACTTATGTGGTTTCATCACAGCACCTCATGGATGTCAGGCAAGTTACCCTCTCTTTGAGTAAAGGAAGCAAGATGTCACTCACCCAGATGACAAAGGCGATGACCGTGACAACCAGGCCATAGATGGTGGTGACCCAGAATCCCAGCACCCATGCCCAAACAGGGACACCATGCACTCTAGGGCCTACACATCCCACAGTCTTCCCTGCCTGGCACTGGTATGCTGACCAACCAATCAGAGAGAGAGAGAGAGAGATGTGAGTTTTAAACTTCAGGGAGTAGTTTTACAGATCCAGATTAAGCCTACTCCTGGGGTACTTTAGTTTTTCCACTGAAAGTGCATTTTAAGTAAAAGAAATAGGCTTATCTAGGTCCAGTAAACTGGCCAGTTTGGTCTTTAAGCAAAAGTACATCATTAGAATATACACTGAGTGCACAAAACATTAGGAACGCCTTCCTAATATTGAGTTGCAAACCCTTTCGCCCTCAGAACAGCCTTCCCACAGTTGTGTCAAGTTAATTGAATGACATTTGGGTGGTGGGCCATTCTTCATACACACAGGAAACTGTTGAGCATGAAAAGCGCAGCAGCGTTGCAGTTCTTGACACACTCAAACCGGTGGCACCTGCTACCCTACTCCATTCAAAGGCACTTAAATCTTTGTGTTGCCCATTCACCCTCTGAATGGCAAATATGCACAATCTATATCTCAATTCCTTCTTTAACCGATCTCCTCCCCTTCATTTACACTGATTGAAGTGGATTTAACAGGTGACATCAATAGGGATCATACCATTCACCTGGTCAGTCTATGTCATGGAAGAGCAGATGTTCCTAATGTTTTATACACTCAGTGTATAGTCCTATAAATCAAGATATAGCATTTTGAACAACTGTGCATGCATGCATGCGTATTTGTGTGTGCTTGTATAGATCAGTTCCTTTTGAAGTAAACATACCTTCAACCAGGACCAAGGTCTGAGGCTCGTCTGGTACTTTCTCAATGGGAGGTGGGTACATGGGGTACCCCTCACAGGTATAGACTCCAGCGCGCTCCGTGGTCATTCCAGAGAGGACAAAACTGACCGTATGGTCCTGTTCGTTCACCCTCAGCCCCAGACCCTCCCCAACAGGACTCACTGTCTCTGTGGAGTTGTGGTTGTGAGCACTGTCGTGAGTGTGGTTGCCAACCTCGACCAAGCCCAGGTATAGGTGGAATCTCATCTCCTCCTGGTCCTTGCCTGTCAGGTTGGGGCATCTGACCGATGCAATGCCGTTGACAGACACACGGACCACATAGAACGTTCTGAGCTTGTCTGGTGAGGGAAGGTCAAAAGTCAAATAGAGGCAGTCAGTTGTGCGTGTTATATCAGAGGGAAGTAGACAAGGACCCTGTTTTAATATTTCCCTCCTTCTTTCCTTGAAGAAATCACTGATCTGACACAGCAAGATTTGGTGAGTGCAATGAGGTGTAAACCTAGCCTTGGTGCCAGTCTATTTCAGCTCTCTTGCCAAGTACTTATGGAATTGTCATGCCAAACAGATTACTGTGAGACCAGACTTTTCAGCTTGACAATGACAGCATCTGAGTCATTGTCAACAGATCTGGGACCAGGCTAGTAGAAACCCACTCTGGTTACAAGTCTTTTTAGCGAGCGTTCCACTCCTGTCCTTTTCCAAATTGCTTGTCTCTTTGTCTTGAACACACACACATAAACAGCTATGTACAGTGCCTTGCAAAATTATTCATCCACCTTGGCGTTTTTCTATTTTGTTGCATTACAATCTGTAATTTAAATGGATTTTTATTTGGATTTCATGCAATGGACATACACAAAATAGTCCAAATTGGTGAAGTGAAATTTAAAGGACTTGTTTAAAAAAAAAATCAAAAAGTGGTGCGTATATATGTATTCACCCCCTTTGCTATGAAGCCCCTAAATAAGATCTAGTGCAACCAATTACCTTCAGAAGTCAAACAATTCGTTAAATAAAGTACACCTGTTTGCAATCTAAGTGTCACATGATCTGAGTATATATACACCTCTTCTAAAAGCACCCAGTGTTTGCAACACCACTAAGCCACTCATCCTTCTAGACCTATCGGCTGCCTTCGATACTGTGAACCATCAGATCCTCCTCTCCACCCTCTCCGAGTTGGGCATCTCCGGCGCGGCCCACGCTTGGATTGCGTCCTACCTGACAGGTCGCTCCTACCAGGTGGCGTGGCGAGAATCTGTCTCCTCACCACGCGCTCTCACCACTGGTGTCCCCCAGGGCTCTGTTCTAGGCCCTCTCCTATTCTCGCTATACACCAAGTCACTTGGCTCTGTCATAACCTCACATGGTCTCTCCTATCATTGCTATGCAGACGACACACAATTAATCTTCTCCTTTCCCCCTTCTGACGACCAGGTGGCGAATCGCATCTCTGCATGTCTGGCAGACATATCAGTGTGGATGACGGATCACCACCTCAAGCTGAACCTCGGCAAGACGGAGCTGCTCTTCCTCCCGGGGAAGGACTGCCCGTTCCATGATCTCGCCATCACGGTTCCTCCCAGAGCGCTAAGAACCTTGGCGTGATCCTGGACAACACCCTGTCGTTCTCAACTAACATCAAGGCGGTGGCCCGTTCCTGTAGGTTCATGCTCTACAACATCCGCAGAGTACGACCCTGCCTCACACAGGAAGCGGCGCAGGTCCTAATCCAGGCACTTGTCATCTCCCGTCTGGATTACTGCAACTCGCTGTTGGCTGGGCTCCCTGCCTGTGCCATCAAACCCCTACAACTCATCCAGAACGCCGCAGCCCGTCTGGTGTTCAACCTTCCCAAGTTCTCTCACGTCACCCCGCTCCTCCGCTCTCTCCACTGGCTTCCAGTTGAAGCTCGCATCCACTACAAGACCATGGTGCTTGCCTACGGAGCTGTGAGGGGAACGGCACCTCAGTACCTCCAGGCTCTGATCAGGCCCTACACCCAAACAAGGGCACTGCGTTCATCCACCTCTGGCCTGCTCGCCTCCCTACCACTGAGGAAGTACAGTTCCCGCTCAGCCCAGTCAAAACTGTTCGCTGCTCTGGCCCCCCAATGGTGGAACAAACTCCCTCACGATGCCAGGACAGAGGAGTCAATCACCACCTTCCGGAGACACCTGAAACCCCACCTCTTTAAGGAATACCTAGGATAGGATAAGTAATCCTTCTCACCCCCCCCTTTAAGATTTAGATGCACTATTGTAAAGTGACTGTTCCACTGGATGTCATAAGGTGAATGCACCAATTTGTAAGTCGCTCTGGATAAGAGCGTCTGCTAAATGACTTAAATGTAATGTAAATGTAAGCAAGGGGCACCACCAAGCAAGCGGCAGCATGAAGACCAATGAGCTCTCCAAACAGGTCAGGGACAAAGTTGCAGAGAAGTACAGATCAGGTATGGGTTATAAAAAAATATCCGAAACTTTGAACATCCCACAGAGCAACATTAAATCCATTATTAAAAAATGGAAAGAATATGGCACCACAGCAAACCTGCCAAGAGAGGGCCGCCCACCAAAACTCATGGACCAGGCAAGGAGGGCATTAATTAGAGAGGCAACAAAGAGACCAAAGATAACCCTGAAGGAGCTGCAAAGCTCCACAGCGGAGACTGGAGTATCTGTCCATAGGATCACTTTAAGCCGTACACTCCAAAGACCTGGGCTTTATAGTAGAGTGGCCAAAAACAATCCATTGCTTATAGACAAAATAAGCAAACACGTATGGTGTTCGCCAAAAGGCATGTGGGAGACTCTCCAAACATATGGTAGAAGGTACTCTGGTCAGATGAGACTGATGACACTATCTTTTTGGCCATCAAGGAAAATGCTATGTCTGCCGCAAACCCAACACCTCTCATCACCCTGAGAACACCATCCCCACAGTGAAGCATGGTGGTGGCAGCATCATGCTGTGGGAATGTTTTTCATCGGCGGGGACTGGGAAACTGGTCAGAATTTAAGGAATGATTGAGGGTGCAAAATAGAGGGAAATTCTTGAGGGGATCCTGTTTCAGTCCTCCAGAGATTTGAGATTGGGACTGAGGTTCACCTTCCAGCAGGACAATGAACCTAAGTATACTGCTAAAGCAACACTTAAGTGGTTTAAGGGGAAGCATTTAAATGTCTTGAAATGGCCTAGTCAAAGCCCAGACCTCAATCCAATTGAGAATCTGTGGTATGACTTAAAGATTGCTGTACACCAGTGGAAGCCATCCAACTTGAAGGAGCTGGAGCAGTTTCGCCTTGGAGAATGGGCAAAAATCCCAGTGGCTAGATGTGCAAAGCCTATAAAGACATACCCCACGAGACTTGCAGCTGTAATTGCTGCAAAAGGTGGCTCTACAAAGTATTGCCTTTGGAGGGGTGAGTAGTTATGCACGCTCAAGTTTTCAGGTTTTTTGTCTTATTTCTTGTTTGCTTCACAATAAAACATATTTTGCATCTTCAAAGTGGTAGGCGTGTTGTGCAAATCAAATGATCAATTTTTATTCCAGGTTGTAAGGCAACAAAATAGGAAAAATGCCAAGGGGGTGACTGTATTGCTATACTTGTGAGGACTTTTGGGGTACTAACAATTGATTCCCATTCAAAATCCTGTTTTCCATAACCTTAACCCCTAACTCCAAACCCTAACCCCAATTCTAAACCTAACCTTAATTCTAACCCAAACCCTGAACCTAACCCATAAGCCTAAAATAGCTTTTTAACAAGTGAGGACTTGTAAAAAATTATCTGAATTTTTGAGGACTTTTGGTACTCACAAGTATAGTAAAACGTGTGCACACACACTAGGGTTGCAGAGGGTCGGAAGCTTTCCGGTAAATTTCTGGTATTTTTCCAGAAATTGTCCATGGGAAGTTAAGCCCTGGCATTTTGCTTAAATTCTTCTAAAAAGTTAGCTTATAACAGTGAAACGTTTTGTGTGGGATACACACAAGGCAATTCTAGGTCTTGTGGCATATTTTGGTTAAAGTATCCCCAATTCAGTGGAATTGCAACCCTCTGCACGCACAGTGCATTCTTCCATCACATGTGCAGTGCACTCTTTCACACACACACACACACACACACACACACACACACACACACACACACACACACACACACACACACACACACACACACACACACACACACACACACACACACACACACACACACACACACACACACACACACACACACACACACACACACACACACACACACACACACACACACACACACACACACACACACACACACAGGAAATGGCTTCTGAGGCTTACCTATCCTTTTTACCCTTTCAAATTTGGACTATTCGTATGCATCATTTCACAGTATTTTAACCCACACATTGAACATGCTCCAAAACAAGTGTTGTGGCCTGAGATTCCAAAAAGAGAAGCAGTCCCGTAACTGTGTGGACTAGAACATGTGAGTCACTTAGTTGAATCCTTATCACCCCCACCCCTGCCATTTCCTTTCTGCAAGTCCTATCACAACGAGGAAACAACAACTTCAATGCATTATATAAACCTGCTTATTCTATTCATAATATAGCTGCAGTCTAGATGTTGAAGCATATCCACATTTGTAATTGGGGTTTAACTGCACTCATTTGAGTAATGTGCTGGAGGAATTCAAACCACTGCAACTAGCATCCCCACCAGCTTGGTGAGCATTGAAATCTTGAATGATCTGCAACCCTTTGATTGGGCAACCTATTGTTCTTGTTATCAGAATGTTCTGGTCGTGCTATGGATCATGCCTGAGGTGACATTTGTTGATACTGAGAATATAGATGAACGTTAATGACAAAGTCCAATGGTGAAACATTCAGACAAATGTAATAATTTTGAGCTGAAACGATTCCCTTTTCTACATGCGTTACACCATCCTGGACTTGCCCAGATCTTTTTTTAATTTTTGTCCCATATCTCCCCCCAGCTTTTTGTTTTGTTGTTACATATACATTCTACACACATTTTACATACATGGCACTTTTTTTCACAATAGTTACATAGCAATAATAAAGTAATTTGTTATACATTACATCTGGATAGATGGTACTTATACATTATACATCGTGTTTTCAGTCATAACTATTGTAGAGCGTGAGCTATTAAACAGGCTCAGATCTTACCTTTACAGCTGTTTGAGCTTATCATGTTGGCAGCACTGGAGAGGGAGAGGAGGATCGTGGGTATCCAGTAAACGTTCATCTTGAAAGTTCTCAGTTTTGTCGTGAAACTGAAGCTCCCCTGGTATCTTTTTACAGGGTAGATGCAATGATACACTGTATGCCAAACAGAATGAGACAGTGACTGCTCTGCTCTACCTAAACATACCTAAACATACCTAAACATACAACACATGCTCGTCACACGATGGCAGCGTGCATCTCATAACATCCTTCCCTGTCACTTCACTGTGAACAACAATCTGGCCCTCGTCGACTGTACGCAACTCTCTCTGCTGCACATCTAACAGGGTGACTGACTGCACGGAATCTTGAGTAAAAAAACATCCGCACCCTGTGGCAGTGCACTCTGAACTTCACAAAGTTTCTGGCCTCAACCGGTGTGTGACTTTTGATGCCCTTCGAATTTGATACTTCTCTGTGTGTTAGGGCTCGGAACCTCGTATCGCATCAGTCATACGTTTGATTTCCCCCTCTTATCTGGGGACTGTCATATAGACTCGCTCCATATCATATTTCACTGCTTCTGGTAGAACTCGCAGAGACCCACCTGGGCCACGGCACCAAGACTGTGTTAGCCTGCTGAGCTAGAGCATAATGCAAGTGTTCAAGTCTCAGGCAGAGTTACTCATCACGCGGTTGTTACATAGGCCTACCTAGCACCTGTCAGTGACAACCATCGCACAAACGGGGGATTTGGTCTGTGGTTGTGACTGTCTCCTGCAACAGTCAGTCAGGTAAACTAACAATGTTGCACTTATATTATCACAGACGTGTAATGCGCCAAATCGTATAACCATACACCACGTTGTGGCGAATGTGTAGGCCAACATTTCCTGTTTTTTATTAGATTTTTGAGTACACGTTCCAGTGAGTGTCATTATCCAGAGTCACTTCACATCATACAGGTATATACCTTAATTAGAAATTGAGAGGCCTATAGTTTGTTTGGGGAGAGCAGGGAGATTTACTGGTCTCCTTTTAAATCTCACTGCAGCGATAGGCAAACATACACAAGTCAAATTTGATTTGTCACATGCGCCGAATACAACAGGTGTAGACTTTACCCACACACACACCTACTGTAGCTCACCCCAGCCACTCTCTACATTTACATCTTTATAAAATAATAATCAAGTATGTGCCATTTAGCAGACACTTTTATCAAAAGAGAGCATCATGCTCTCCCGACTGGGCCCCACAGGACATGAATCATTATTACATTTGTCTGCAAAATATAGTCAACTCGGACTAAAGAGAGGCGTCTTCTCAGAGTGACTACATGAACACCAAACCCAGAATTTCCCCCAGAACAAACACACACTCGCACGTGACTGTCAGTCATATCAAGGCTGAAGAGCTGCGGATGAGTCTTTCATGATCATCGTAACGGCTCTGCTACACTATAGCAACTGGGCGTCCGGCATTGAAAGCAATATTAATGGCGGGTTTTTTTTGTAGTCACTAACTCATTCATGGTTCCCTATGGGAAAATGTATGGAGTTTTTGGGTAAATGCCGAAAAATAAGGTCTGTGGTAAACACAGGCTTAGGAGATCTTATACGTTTTGTTCTATGAGATAATCTTGGTCATTTTGAAGCATTTATGTAATAAAATGTAAAAAAGCACATACAGCACAAGGCTTTATAATTCATGATAACTGACTGATATTATCTCGTAGAACAAAACATCTAAAAATCTCCTAAGCTTGTGTTAACCTCAGACCTTTATGCCGAATACGTTCCAAGTGGCACCCTATTCCCTATAGTGCACACCCTGGGCGAAAGTAGTGCACTATAAAGAGAAAAGGTTTCCATTTGGAACATAATCACTATTACGTTGTGACACGAAACCTGTACAGCCCTCGTAGTCTGCTGCAGTGTTTGCCCTAACTACATAGAAACTGCAAGGTGTGCAACATTAAGGAGCAGTGCCTCTTGTGCATACAAAAGTGCACAATTGCACACAAAAAACAACCTCCAAGGAAACCTTAAACAGGAAATGATGCTAGGTGTTTAAAAAATATTTTTTAGTCATTGCTGCAGTTTTTTTTTCACTATCGTTTCCTTAGCCACCGAGTTACACAAGTTAACACAGTGTGCTCCTTAGTTAAAAATAGAGAGATGTACCTTGCATCAAGGTCATGTCCTAAAGCACAAGCAGGGATTTGTAATTCAGTTTCAATGTAGGACAGTCACTTATTTTGACCCATACATGACAATCACAGTGGCTCTCAGCGAGAGAATGGGATGTAAGTCCCCTGGTATTTGGAAACCACTGTTTCACGTGAGACCCATTCACCAGGGTCTTCCTCTAGCTACGCCACACGTGCACTACATATCACAGAGGGTGTCCCTGTGTCTATAAGCTTAACCTGTGTGTGTGTGTGTGTGTGTGTGTGTGTGTGTGTGTGTGTGTGTGTGTGTGTGTGTGTGTGTGTGTGTGTGTGTGTGTGTGTGTGTGTGTGTGTGTGTGTGTGTGTGTGTGTGTGTGTGTGTGTGTGTGAGTTGACTACAGTATGCATGAGGATATGAGAGATGAACATTAATTTCATATTTTTTGTTGTTGTTTGGGGAGTATGCTGCCCACAACTTCAAGAGTCCATTCTCAATAGATTCCCGGAAGATCATATTACATCAGACTGTAATTATATGATTTACATATATAATATATAACTCCAATCTTTATTGACACGCAATCAGTTGTACAATTAGATGTGTACCATGTGACTTGATGAACTGGCTTACATGGAGAACTGGCTTACATGGAAAAACATGTGTTTCAGAAGTCCGCTCTCAAAGGCAAATTGTGGCTCAACTCTGATCTGAGGATGACAGTGATCAGTATCGTCCCATTCGGATTGGATGCTGGACCCCCTGCTTCTTCCTGTGCCCCCTGAGTGGAGCTTTGGGTTTGATGTTCATGTCGTCGCTCTGGGAACACTCCACTCTCCTCAGTCTGAGCTGAGGATCAAATTCACAGAAAGAGGTGGAGATTGAGTAGGTTGAGCTGTGTATATGTATGTAGTTGTGTACAACTGTCTCCATGCATCATTTATGTTTTAAATACATGCTGTATACTATATTTCATTATTTGACTTTTTTTGTTGTTGTGTCATTTAAACTGGTATTCTTTGCTTATTTTGACTTTATTTTTGACTTTTCTCTTTGACCGTCATCCCAGCAACTTCTCTCCCACTTGTTTCCAGTTCCTCATCCCAACCCTCAATTTCCCCCAGCTCATCCCGTCCTCCTCAGCTGGCCACCCTCTTTGTATTTCTACGCAAGATATCTTTCAACTATGCTGTGATGTTCAACATCCATAGACTGCGAGTTGAAGATAAATACTTTTACTAAGAGTATTAGTAAATGACTGACCCGGTCTCTCCAGATCTCCCAACAGTACTATTTCTAGGGTCAATTTTAAACTGAGACCAGAAACCGTCTACTTGAGGGCAATACCAACACAAATGGTCTATTGATTCTGTATCCTCACATAAAAATCTGCAGAGCTGCAATGGTTGTATGCCCCAAATATTCAACATTTTGTTGTTGGCAAGAATTCTGTACAATAATTTAACTGAAGCACACGAAATGTTGAATCTTACGTCATTTTATTTATCAGCTCGTCGTTTTATATACAGTACCAGTCAAAAGTTTGGACACCTACTCATTCAAGGTTTTTTCTTCATATTAACTATTTTCTACATTGTACAATAATAGTGAAGACATCAAAACTATGAAATAACACATAACCCCCAAAAATTCAACAAATCAAAATATATTTTATATTCTCCAAAGTAGCCACCCTTTGACTTTATGGCAGCTTTGCACACTCTTGGCATTCTCTCAACCAGCTTCATGAGGAATGCTTTTCCAACAGTCTTGAAGGAGTTCCCACATATGCTGAGTACTTGTTCGCTGCTTTTCCTTCACTCTGCGGTCCAACTCATCCCAAACCATCTCAATTGGCTTGAGGCCGGGTGATTGTGAAGGCCAGGTCATCTGATGCAGCACTCCATCACTCTCTTTCTTGGTCAAATAGCCCTTACACAGTCTGGAGGTGTGTTTTGGGTCATTGTCCTGTTGAAAAACAAATGATAGTGGGACTAAGTGCAAACCAGCTTGGATGGTGTATCGCTGCAGAAGTCTGTGGTAGCCATGCTGGTTAAGTGTGCCTTGAATTCTAAATACATCACTGACAGTGTCACCAGCAAAGCACCATCACACCTCCATGCTTCATGGTGGGAACCATACATGCGGAGATCATCCATTCACCTACTCTGCGTCTCACAAAGACACGGCGGTTGAAACCAAAAATGTCAAATTTGGACTCATCAGACCAAAGGACAGATTTCCACCAGTCTAATGTCCATTAATTGATTGTTTCTTGGCCCAAGCAAGTCTTCTTATTGGTGTCTTTTAGTAGTTTTTTCTTAGCAGCAATTCGACCATGAAGGCCTGATTCACACAGTCCCCTCTGAACAGTTGATGTTGAGATGTGTCTGTTACTTGAACTATGAAGCATTTATTTGGGCTGCAATCTGAGGTGCAGTTAACTCTAATGAACTTACTCTCTGCAGCAGAGGTAACTCTGGGTCTTCCTTTCTTGTAGCGGTCCTCATGACAGCCAGTTTCATCAGAGTGCTTAATGATTTTTGCGACTATACTTGAAGAAACTTTCAAAGTTCTTGACATTTTCTGTATTGACTGACCTTCATGTCTTAAAGTAATGAAGGACTGTTTCTCTTTGCTTATTTGAGCTGTCCTTGCCATAATATGGACTTGGTCTTCTACCAAGTAGGGCTATCTTCTGTATATCTTCTCAAACGCATTAAGTAGGAAAGAAATTCCACAAATTAACCAGGCACAACTGTTAATTGAAATGCATTCCAGGTGACTACCTCATGAAGCTGGTTCAGAGAATGCAAAGAGTGTGCAAAGCTGTCATCAAGGCAAATATAAAATATATTTGTTTAACACTTTTTGGGGGGTTACTACATGATTCCATATGTGTTATTTCATAGTTTTGATGTCTTCACTATTATTCTACAATGTAGACCATAATTTTTACTAAGAAAAAAAAAAACCTGGAATGAGTGGGTAGGTCCATACTTTTGACTGGCACTATATACATGTATATATACTGTGTAAGGCGAGATATATATATATATATCCTGTGCCATGGAATCAGTACATCAGAAATCTCTTCCCAGCTAAATATTTGTTACTCATACGGTATGATTTGAAATACAAGCCATCAGGAGTAGGCAGCTATGACTAAGGAATTAATCAAGGTGATTTTTCCTTAAATAGACAGGTATTTATTTACCTCTCAATGGACTAAATAGTTAATTGTCCATTGAATTTATGCCAAGGCTTGCTTATATTTTTTCATCACAGGAGGCAGCACCTCACGGATGTAAGACAAGTTCCCCTCTCTCTGAGTAAAGGAAGCGAGATGTCACTCACCCGGATGGCAAAGGCGATGACAGTGACAGCCAGGCCATAGATGATGGTGACCCAGAACCCCAGTACCCATGTCCAAGCAGAGCCTACACATCCCACAGGCTTCCTTGCCTGGCACTGGAGAGCTGACCAACCAATCAAAGAGAGAGATAGATATGTGAGTTAAGCTTTAAGGGGCAGCTTTCCGTATCCAGATTAAGCCTACTCCTAGATTAACTTCGTTTTTCCATTGAAAATACATTTCAAGTCCAGAAGTAGGCTTGTATAAGATCAGGAAACTGTCCAGTTTAGTCTTTTAAGTGTAAATAGATCATTAGAATATACTGTGTGTGTACAAAACATTAGGAACACCTTCCTAATATAGAGTTACACCGCTTTTTCCCGCAGAACAGCCTCAATTCGTCACCGCATGTACTCTACAAGGTGTCAAACGTGCTACAAGGATGCTGGTCCACGATGACTCCAATGCTTCCCACAGTTGTATCAAGTTGGCTGGATGTCCTTTGGGTGGTGGACCATTCTTGATACACATAGGAAACTGTTGAACGTGGAAAAACCCAGAAGCATTGAAGTTCTTGACACACTCAAACCGGTGCACCTGGAATCTACTACCATACTTAAATATTTTGCCTTGCCCATTTACTCTCTGAATGGCACACATACAACAATCCATGTTTCAAATTTCTCAAAGCTCAAATATCCTTCTTTAGCCTGTCTCCTCCCCTTCATCTACACACTGATTGAAGTGGATTTAACAGGTGACATCAATAAGGGATCATACCATTCACCTGGTCAGTCTGTCATGGAAGAGCAGGTGTTCCTAATGTTTTGTACACTCAAGTGTATATATTTCTGTCAATCAGTATATAGCATTTTTTGCATGCCTGTGTGTATTTGTGTGTGCTTGTGCTTGTATAGATCAGTTCCTTTTGAAGTAAACATACCTTCAACCAGGACCAAGGTCTGAGGCTCGTCTGGTACTTTCACAATGGGAGGTGGGTACATGGGGTACCCCTCACAGGTATAGACTCCAGCGCGCTCCGTGGTCATTCCAGAGAGGACAAAACTGACCGTATGGTCCTGTTCGTTCACCCTCAGCCCCAGACCCTCCCCAACAGGACTCACTGTCTCTGTGGAGTTGTGGTTGTGACCATTGTCGTGAGTGTGGTTGCCAACCTCGACCAAGCCCAGGTATAGGTGGAATCTCATCTCCTCCTGATCTTTGCCTGTCAGGTTGGGGCAGCTGACAGATGCAGTGCCGTTGACAAACACATGGACCACATTGAACGTTCTGAGCTTGTCTGGTGAGGGAAGGTCAAAAGTCAAACAGAGGCAGTCAGTTGTGCACGTTATATCAGAGGGAAGTAGACAAGGGCCCTGTTTGAATACTTCCCTCCTTACCTTGAAGAAATCACTGATCTGACACAGCAAGATGAGTAAACCTAGCCTGGGTGGCCGTCTGTTTCTGCTCACTTGCCATTAGTGCCATTCAGAGCACCGTCTGGCGCTTACAGAGCTTGCTTAAAGACGCATCCCCACTGGGCAGAAATGGGTTGAATCAATGTTTCCATTATCAAGTAAAAATAACTTCTAACAGGCCAAAACCTGCAGAAGAAACACAGCGGAACCTGGAAATACCATCCAACACAAAATTGAGTGAGTAATGTTAAGTCTGAACTCATTTTCTGAAGTCAAAAAGTAATAGACAAACTCTATAGGTAATTTTGTTATATAAGGCCACCAAACTGCTAGGAAAGACTGAAATTAGCACTGTAGTGTATGAAAACTCTTGAGCCTAACAACGGCAGGTGAGTTTCACAGCCCCATCCCACCCAAATGCAGAGGCCTTTGAAGCCCCCTTCATCTGTGCAGAGAAAATATCCTCGTCAGAATCCCCAAAATACAACAGCCACAGGACAACTTTGTTTGGACGTTGTAAATGACCACTCGCCGATACTGAAAAGATACACTGTAGCTAGCTAACGACCTCGTTTTCCATGTGGAAAAGACAGAGACTTTCTAGCTACATTAGCTGGGATTTTCTACGAGGAATCTGCCTCCCGATAAAAGTTTCTCACAAGTGGGTGTGACACCTACTCCCGTTGCCTGCTGCACTGCTTCTTGGATTCCACCTGGTGATCTGTTCACCATCTGCCCTAGCCTGTCTCCCCCTGTCTGCTATAGGTACCCCGGCCACACTCCCTCCTCTCTCCCAAGCTTCCGTCACCTCCAGCACACATGCACTGTTGAGGCGAGTGACTCTGAACTTACAATGGCAAGCCACAAGTTGTTATATTTTTCACTTGCACTTTATGCCATTTACCTCATGACTCCTGCGTGCTTTGTTGACTATGAACTTGCTTGTTTACCCAACCGTGACAGTCTGTTTGTTCCCACACTCGGGACTCTTACACGGACTCTTGGCCTCCCATCCTATGCTAATCACCTCTCGCCGGCTTTGTATTCATGTTACCTAAGGAAATTGCTTTAAAATATGATCGTGTTGCCACCTAATGCACATTCAAATGTTATAAAAACTGCAGAGCTCTCCCTGTCCTCTGCCGTGACCTGATTGTATTACTGCTGATTATATGTGCATGTACACCTTGGCCCATCTATTGTTGCTCGCCTCAATTCTGATTTGTGCTCTGATATCTGCTTCACAGATTTCTGCTATAGTAAAAGCCTGGGCTTTATGCACGTTAACACCAGAAGTTTATTACCTAAAATGTATCAATTGAAAATGTGGGTTCATGGCTCCAATCCAGATGTGTAGGTCATTACTGAGACGTGGTTAAGAAAGAGTGTTTGGAACACTGATGTTAACCTTTATAGAAGACAAATCTTCTGTAAGACAGACCATCCAAAGGTGGTGGAGTGGCAATCTTTACCAAGGATCAACAACGGTGCTTGATTGTCTCCACCAAGTCTGTCCTCAAACTATTTGATTTCCTGGTTTTACTCATTACACTTTAATAACTCTTTGTTGACTTGTTGCTGGGTGTTATCGGCCACCATCAGCACCGACCTGTACCCTAAATGCCCTAAGCTCTCTCCTGGCACCTTACACTAAGTCTGAATTTGTCTTGCTAGGTGATCTAAACTGGGACATGCTTAAACCACCTGACCAAGTCCTAAAGCAAGGGGACTCCCCAAATCTTTCTCAGATTATCACCAATCCCACAAGGTATGACTCCAAACATCCAGAAAAGGCTACTCTCCTTGATGTTATCCCTACAAATAATCCTGATAGGTATCAATCTGGTGTTTTCTGTAATGACCTTAGCGATCACTGTTTTACAGCCTGTGTTTGTAATGGCTGTTCAGTGAAACGACTTGTCCTGACTTGTCATAGACACTTACTAAAAAACTTTAATGAGCAAGCCTTCCATCATGATCTTGCCTCTGTAAAATGGTATAGAATCAGCTTGATCCCCTCTGTCGAAGTAACTTGGACCTTTTTGTTGTTGATATTTTCAGTGGTATTGTTAACATACACACCCATAAATAAAATGAGAATTAAAAACAGGTTCCGCCCCTGGTTCGACTCAGCTGGCCCCTCCCTGGATTTTGTGTTAAACGCTCTTCAACAAAGCTTTCTTAGTGTCCAACAAGCTTTCTCCACCCTAAACCTGGTTCTGAACAAAACACAGGTCATGTGGTTTGGTAAGAAGAATGCCCCTCTCCCCACAGGTGTGATTACTACCTCTGAGGGTTTAGAGCTTGAGGTAGTCAACTCATACAAAGTACTTGGGAGTATGGCGAGACGGTACACTGTCCTTCTCTCAGCAGCTATCAAAGCTGCAAGCTAAGGTTAAATCTAGACTTGGTTTCCTCTATCGTAATCACTCCTCTTTCACCACAGCTGTCAAACTAACCCTGATTCAGATGACTATCCTACCCATGCTAGATTACGGAGACGTAATTTATAGATCGATCAGCAGTTGAGGGTGCCCTCGAGCAGCTAGATGTTCTTTACCATTCGGTCATCAGATTAGCCACCAATGCTTCTTATAGGACACATCACTGGACTCTATACTCCTCTGTAAATGGGTCATCTCTGTATACCTGTCGCAAGACACACGGGTTGATGCTTATTTATAAAACCCTCTTAGGCCTCACTCCCCCCTACCTGAGATATCTACTGCAGCCCTCATCCTCCACATACAACACCCGTTCTGCCAGTCACATTCTGTTAAAGGTCCCCAAAGCACACACATCCCTGGGTCGCTCCTCTTTTCAGTTCGCTGCAGCTAGCGACTGGAACAAGATGCAAAAAACACCCAAACTGGACAGTTTTATCTCAATCTCTTCATTCAAAGACTCAATCATGGACACCCTTACTGACAGTTGTGGCTGCTTCGCGTGACGTATTGTTGTCTTTACCTTCTTGCCCTTTGTGCTGTTGTCTTTGCCCAATAATGTTTGTACTGTATCATGTTTTGTGCTGCTACCATGTTGTTCTGCTGCTATGTTGTGTTGCTACCATGATGTGTTTGCATGTGTTGCTGCCATGCTGTGTTGTTTTCTTAGGTCTCTCTATGTGTAGGTGTCTCTTGTCGTGATGTGTCTTTGTCCTATACTTTAATTTCATTTTGTATTTTTAATCCCAGCCCCTGTCCCCCCCGGAGGCCTTTTGCCTTCTGAAAGGCTGTCATTGTAAAGAAGAATTTGTTCTTAACTGACTTGCCTCGTTTAATGAAGGGTAAAATAATAAAAAATCTGTGAATCTTTGAATGTGTTGCTGAATATTTAGTATTTATGTCAACCTAACTGTTTTTGGGTGGGGGGGGGGTTTCATGTTCACAAACAAATGTAAATCCCAACTACAAGTTAATAACACAACTGAAAACCTGACATCTCTAGCAAACAATGAAGCGACAGGCAGCAATTTCAAGGGGATTCAAACGATTCAGATTGCTTTTCACTTTGATCTTGTGCACACACACAGCTTTTTTTAATGTGACATTTCTGGACTTTTTGGGGAGGAAAAATGTATTCCCATTCAAAATCCTATTTACCCTAACCTCTAACCATAACCTTTAAGCCTAAAATAGCATTTGAACAAATTTAGGACATGATCAGGTTTTCCTACCTTGTCAGGACATTCTGGTGACTTGTGTAGGAAATATAAAACACACACACACAGAGGAAATAGCTTCTGAGGCTGAATCCTGTAGTACACTATATTTTACCTAGCCCCAAATCTGGATTATTCATATTTCATTATTTGTAATTTCATTGTATTTTTAACCCACACATTGAACATGTTCCATGCGGGAGAGATTTCATAATGTGGTGGAGAGAGGCAGTCACAGAACTGTGTGGAATAGAAAACGTGAGTCACTTCGTTTCATCTTTTCACCCCTGCCTATTCATTTCTGCAAAGTCCTATCAACATTAGGAAACAGCCAATTCAATGCATTACATACAGTTGAAGTCGGAAGTTTACATACACCTTAGCCAAAAACATTTAAACTCAGTTTTTCACAATTCCTGACATTTAATCCGAGTAAAGATTCCCTGTCTTAGGTCAGCTAGGATCACCCCTTTATTTTAAGAAAGTGAAATGTCAGAATAATAGTAGCAAGCCTCCCCCTTTTTCCTCCAAACATAACGATGGTCATTATGGCCAAACAGTTCTGTATTTGTTTCATCAGACCAGAGGACAGCTCTCCAAAAAGTCTGGCTTTTTTATGGCGGTTTTGAAGCAGTGGCTTCTTCCTTGCTTAGCAGCCTTTCAGGTTTTGTCGATCTAGGACTCGTTTTACTGTGGATATAGATACTTTTATACCTGTTTCCTCCAGCATCTTCACAAGGTCCTTTGCTGTTTTGGGATTGATTAGCACTTTTCGCACCACCTTACGTCCAACTTTAGGAGACAGAACGCATCTCCTTCCAATGTGGTATGACGGCTGTGTGGTCCCATGGTGTTTATACTTGCATACTATTGTTTGTATAGATGAACGTGGTACCTTCAGGCGTTTGGAAATTGCTCCCAAGGATGAACCAGACTTGTGGAGGTCTACAATTATTTTCTGAGGTCTTGGGGCTGATTTCTTTTGATTATCCCATGATGTCAAGCAAAGAGGCACTGAGTTTGAAGGTAGGCCTTGAAATACATCCACAGGTACACCTCCAATTCACTCAAATGATGTCAATTAGCCCATCAGAAGCTTCTAAATCCATGACACAATTTTCTGGATTTTCCCAAGCTGTTTGAAGGCACAGTCAACTTAGTGAATGTAAACTTCTGACCCACTGGAATTGTGATACAGTGAAATAATCTGTCTGTTAACAATTGTTCGAATAATTACTCGTGTCATGCACAAAGTAGATGTCCTAACCGACTTGCCAAAACTATAGTTTGTTAACAATAAATTTGTGGAGTGGTTGAAAAATGAGTTTTAATGATTCCAACCTAAGTGTATGTAAACTTCCGACTTGAACTGTACATAGACCTGCTTATTCTATTCATAATATAGCTGCAGTCTAGATGTTGAAGCATATCCACATTTGTTTATTGGGGTTTAACTACACTCATTTGAGTAATGTGCTGGAGGAATTCAAACCACTGCAACTAGCATCCCCACCTGATAAAACCATGCAATTTTGCTAGCATTGCAATCTTGAATGATCTGCAACCCTTTGATTGGGCAATCTTTGGCTTTTGTTCTTGTTATCAGAATGTTCTGGTCGTGCTATGGATCATGCCTGAGGTGACATTTGTTGATACTGAGAATATAGATGAACGTTAATGACAAAGTCCAATGGTGAAACATTCAGACAAATGTGCTGAAACGATTTCTTATTCTACCTGACTGACATTTATATCTATTCTACACAATACTCTATGAACATTCTATAACATTGCACCATATTAAACAGGCTCCGATCTTACCTTTACAGTTGTTTGAGCTTATCATTTTGGCAGCACTGGAGAGGGAGAGGAGGATCGTGGGTATCCAGTAAACGTTCATCTTGAAAGTTCTCAGTTTTGTCGTGAAACTGAAGCTCCCCTGATCTCACTTTGCAGTGCACAACAATCAGGGTAAATGTGACAAGACACTGTAAGCCAAACAGAACGAGACAGTGACTGCTCTGCTCTACCTAAACATACAACACATGCTCGTCACACGATGGCAGCGTGCATCTCATAACATCCTTCCCTGTCACCTGTCACTGTGAACAACAATCTGGCCCTCGTCGACTGTAAGCAACTCTCTCTGCTGCACATCTAACAGGGTGACTGACTGCACGGACTCTTCAGTAAAAAAAACATCCTCACTCTGTGGCAGTGCACTCTGAACTTCATAAGTTTCCACCCTCTACCGGTGTGTGACTTTTGATGGGCTTGGAACCTCGTATCGTATTACTCATGTTTTGCTTTTCTCCTCCATATCATATTTCACTGCTTCTGGTAAAACTCGCAGAGACCCACCCAGGTTTCTCTGTTGCTATGTGACTGTCTCCTGCGACAGGCTGTCAGAAAAACTCTGATATTATCACAGAGACAGGGGAGTATTACATCGAATCGTATCACCATACATCTCGTTGTGGTCACAGTGTAGGCCAACATTTCCTGTTTGTCATGATTTTTTTCTGTGCAAGAATTTTCCAGAGACACTTCATATCATACAGGTAACTTCATTGGAAATGTTGTGTGCTATAGTTTGTTTGGGGGGGGAGTTGAGAGATTTACTGATCTCCTGCACACTACAGCTACACACACACACACACACACACACACACACACACACACACACACACACACACACACACACACACACACACACACACACACACACACACACACACACACACACACACACACACACACACACACACACACACACACTGTCATGTCATGCATACATACATTTTTGGTGTTGGTGGCCCCTTCGGGAATAGAACCCACAGTCCTGGGGTTGCAAGCATCATGCTCTACCAACTGAGACCTACAGAGAGTGGACTCTTCCTAGAGTGTCTACATGAACACCAAACGCAGAGCTTCTCCCAGCACGAACACAGTCCCGGATGTCGTACTACATTTGCCAAAATACGAAGTATACAATAAGTGTACACTATTTCTGTTCTTTTGGGGCCCATTATGCGATTCTTCAGAAATGGGTGTGACTTCACATCATTTTCAGATTTGAATAAAATTGTGGAAAATATGCAGCCGAAGTCCATTGACAGCAGATACAAATGAATTGCTTTAACTAATTATGACATGTTAAGAAAATGTGTAATATGATAAAGTAATGGCTTTTCAAATAAGTTACGCTACATGTTATGTTGTCTGACAATTTGTTAGCTTCGCTAGCCTTACGAACAGCATATCATATCATTACTGCAGTTGCTTGTATGTACCAATATGTTAGCTAGCTACAGTCCAGTTGTACAACTGACTAGGTTTCCCCCTTTCCACTAACGTTAGTGCCAGTATATTAACTATATATCAACTAACTACCCAACGTTTATTGACTTGATAATTCACATCATTCTTATCTTAGCTAAGTGGTTTTGTCATTTTGAGTTCTCAATGGACATTGTTAATGAAGTCGTAAGATGTCAAGCGAGTAATTTTTTGGCTATGCTAACTAGCTAGCAAGACGTTGCATAGCAACAGCATCAACTTCCGGTACACAGGTGAAGAGAGAGTACACTTATCTGAAAGGATACTGTTTGTTTACAGTATACTAAAATTAACTTATAGTATGTAGTATATATTCATTAAGTATGTGGTATGCAGTATGGGTATTCAACCACAGCTCATGTCTTAACTTCTGCTTTTCATAGCCTTCTTTGACAGCATGGATGGTTCCAATCAGAACAGCTAGTAGAATGTTCCGTTTTGTGAAAAAATACATTTAACAAACCCCTAGCTATAGATCTGCTTTTGCCCAGGTATCTTATGCCTCGATGTTGCAATACTAGGGACCCCATGATGTTGATCCTAATCATCACTTTCTCTGAAACACTGGGGGTCTTACATGTCAGAGAGGAGAGGGCAGTGGTAAAGGTCACTGATGGGTCAAAACAGCACAGATTGAAAATGCTGATCGAGTCAAAACCAGAGCCAACTGGTGCTTGCCCATCACTGTCAGGCTGTGTTTAGAGAGGCAGCCCAATTCTCACATTTTTTCCAATAATTTATCTTTTGACCAATTGTGTTTTAACATCAGATATTTTTCAGATCTGATTTGTCAAAAGACCAATCAAAAAAATAAAAAATGAATTGGACTGCCAATCTAAATGCTGCCTGACACCCAGATTCAAGTATTCAGCTAATCAAATGTTTCTCTCTGGCCTAGAGCCAGGGAGAAGGAATAAAAAATGTAATGATGTCATGGCAATTTTGTCCACAAGGTGACATAATTCGTTTAGATGTATCTGCCTGTTGATAATTATATTTGTAATACACATTTAAACACACTTTCACAAACGATTTATCAAGCACTTATATATTATATTTATTATCACATTATAAGTCCTTTGTACACCATTGCCATTGGTTCCTCACTTTATTAGGCTACCACTTTCAGATATAGCCTAATGAGGTAATGGTCAAAGGTTATAATAAACTTGCAGTATCCCACAACAGGGGATGGCACCGACAGATATGGCAACTTTGCAGTATTTTTTTTGTGTGTGCTATTTCTTACATTATTATCCCAGACATTTATTTGTGTTATTACATATAGCTGGAAATAACTTTTTGTGACCAATAAAATGTGTTTTGAACTGTGCAACGGTCTGGGGTTGGTAGAATAGGAACACCAACAAATGGTCAATAATTTGTGTGTGGAATTAATGTAAGAGATTAGAAAGAATTTGCAAAAAAAAGTTTATTTTAATTCTAACTTGACAGGGTAATGTATGAGGTTTGACAAACATGAATCAGTCCATATGAATTTGCATAACAATCCCATGAATTTGTACATGGAATTGGCTTCTTCAGCAGTCTGGTTAAGATGAGTCGACAACTGCACCCCGCAATTCAGGGCGTTCCTGCCCCTCTTTATACGGTACTTTTAAATTTTTAAGCTATGATTGAAGTACATAGGCAGGAGGCGAATGGGAACTCCAATACAGTAGATGGCGGTAATGCACCATAATGTCGAATGCCAACCGCTGATTACACCCAACAGAAGAAGAGGTGAGGCAGATAACCGTAGCTAGCTGTTAGCTTAGGGATCGAAACTTTGATGGGGGCACAAAAAAATGTTTGCAATAAAGTGGAGACAAATGCAGTTTAATGATACCTGAGTGAATCTGACTAACAAAATCAATGGGAGTATTTCGACCATTATAACACGTTTTGATAGCTGGCTGCAAAACGAACTTAGCAATAATAATTTAAATGTTAGCTGACATAAGATAACTTCTGATGCACAACCAAATTTCGAAATTATACCTTGTATTCTACTATTCTAACTCGCAAAAGTAAGTTGAGACCCCGACTGAGTTCCAAAAAAATTGTTTCGGAGGGCCTTCAAAATGGGGGCCGCAGGTGGAGTGTCCTTCGCCCCCGCCTGTCGGGCACTGTTTTCCAGAAGTTTTGTTAATGACGGAGAGGACAGGTGTTCGGCAGGCGAGAGCGAAGGACAAATGTGTGCTTGCTTAGTCTTAATAAGGAGTCCGGTACACGGGAGCACACGGTGTTGCCTCCGCCTCCCGGAGTAGCTAGCGGCAGCGACACCGGTGGACGTATCCTTCGCCCTCAGTTTTCTCGGGTGCACAGCAGGTGGGTGTGACGTCGTGTGTTAGCTAACTAGTAAGCAAGCAACTTAGCTAACACACGGTGTCGCCCCAGCCTCCTCCTGTGCTAGTAACAGTGTCCTTGGCCCCCGCCTGTCAGGCATTATTTTCTTGGGTACACAGCAGGCGTTAGGCACAATCACCCCCTTTACAAGCCACGGAGTCGCTCACGCCTGCAGGGGTGACGTGTAGACAGTATCCTTGCCCCCGCCTGTCGGGCATGATTTTCTTGGGTACACAGCAGGCGGGTGTGTTAGCTAACTAGCCAGTTAGCTGTACGGTTTCCTGCAGTTCTGTTAACGACTGGGAGGGAAGGACACTGTCCAGCTGGAAAAGAGGACTCAAATACACAGGAGGCGTGGTTGACAATATTTCCCTTTTGACCCACATTCGAAAGTGCCGCAAGACATACCCAAGCATAGACGGGGGCCTTCATACAGGAACCAATGGGTACTCGAGGGGGGTGGGGAGGGCGTTAATGCAGAAACCAATGGGATGCTCGAGAGGGGGGAGTGTTCGTGAAGGAACCAATGGGATACTCGAGGGGTGGTGTTCATGAAGGAACCAATGGGATGCTCGAGAGGTGTGTTCCTGCAGACACAGAAATGCCCACAAGCAGGAACGCCCCGATTTGCGTGCTGCAATTGCATACTAGTACACTAGGTTGGAGAGGCGCTTGTTCACTCCCAGGATAGATGATTCGAGCCTAATTCTGGGCTGGACAGGAAACAGGAGACGCATAGCGTGCCTCACGCAACAATCCCGAGAAAGAGAACGAGGATGGGAGTATGTATGTGTTTGCATGCCGAGCTGTTAGTTCAAAAAATATGAGGACAACGGGCACTACAATTCTCTCAATTGATTCACAGAAGCGTGTTATTTCGACCATTACTGCCTTTGGTTTTCATCATCCATTGGGGTGAACACAGAAGAGGAGCCGCTGTTAAATCCCAATTTGACTGTAAGTGGATTTTGAAATCAGCTTTTCTCACCTCCAGATGTGATTGGGATTTATTTATTTATTGATAAAACCTAACAATCTACTTAATAACAAAAAATACCTTCAACGAGATACGGTGTACCGTCCTAGGTGATCCTTATTGTAGCGTCCCCACGAAGAAAGGGCCGGGAGACAGGGAATAATAGCCTGCTGGGTGTGAATTGTTTGTTGAGGAAGGGTAGTTGGTTGTATAGGACCTTAACATTTAAAATATGGCTGTGTTTTTAGATCAACATCTACCTTTTTATAAACCCTATGATGTCAAAGCTAGTGGTTTGTTTGAAAGAGTTCTATGCTTTTTGCGGTGTTCTTATGCGGCCATTGAATACTCCTTGGATAAAGGGTGTGTGTGGCTGGCCAGACTAGGGAACACCACAGACTGACCACGACCTATTGAAAAAGATAACTGGACAACTGCTGTTAGGTCATTATACTACGGACTGTTTAAAAAACAAAAACAGGCCGGGATAGCACTGTCTGTGTGAATTGCTTATATGAACGTCAGTTGATGATGGTCAAGGATGGGTGAAATGCTTTCATGCAAATTTTATGACTTCATCGTCTCATCCAAGTCGATTTGTGTAACGGAGAATAGCCTACTGCGCAATGTCATTTTCAGCGACACGAAAGGGCTATTGCCTCGTTGAACAACGATATTGATGCCAGTGTCCCCACCCTGTTCAGACGGGTCTCGGACTAGACATGATAGTAAACGTACATCTGGGACACCAAATGTGGATGTATAGCGTGGATACGCGAGGTTGAATTGCATTGAATTCTGTGTCTGGCAGAAATTAGCGTTTGAATCAGGAAAGTTTGCTCTCACGATTTCTACAAGCCATAATGTTGAATACAATGATATATTAACATACTTTTACCGGTTCTCGTGTCTGGTCCTTCCGGTGGTAGGAATGTGAGATGATACATCCACAGGAAAGTATAATTGCTTGAACTGTTCAAAGCATTGCTAATGCATTCGTATTTATATCACCTGAAGTATGCTCAGTAGATACAAATGAATGCACACTTGCTGAGTTCGTGCACGTGCTTACATGGTTCTGCACATGCTTCAGCTGATATAAATCTGAATGCACTACCATCGCTTTGAAAAATTGATGTAATTATATGTTCCCTGTGGATATATTGTCTCCCAATCCTGGACATATAACGCAAACGTCTAGCAACCCACATGTTGTCTGTACAGCTCTCATCATGGACAATTAGCAACTACTTACTTTTGAGCTACTTTGTCACTACTTAGCATGTTAGCTAACCCTAAACCTTTTAGCTAATACTAAACCTTTTAGCTAACTCCTAAACTTAACCCCTTGAGCTAACATTATCCAGCTACCTAGCAAAAATCTATTTAGTCAATTTTAGCATAAGGCTGTAACATAACAAAATGTAGAAAAAGTCGAGGGGTCTGAATACTTTCCTAAGGCCTGAACGCCAAGTGTCACGTCTGGAGGAAACCTGGCACCATCCCTACGGTGAAGTATGGTGGTGTCAGCACTCAGGACCTCAGACTGGGGTGAAGGTTCACCTTCCAACAGGACAAGGACCCTAAGCACACAGCCAAGACAACACGGGAGTAGCTTCGGGATAAGTCTCTGAGTGTCCTTCCATCAGACTTGAACCTGATCGAACATCTCTGAAGAGACTTGAAAATAGCAGTGCAGCAACGCTCCCCGTCCAACCTGACAGAGCTTGAGAGGATCTACAGAGAAGACTGGGAGAAACTCTCCAAATACAGGTGTGCCAAGCTTGTAGCATCAAACCCCAGAACACTCAAGGCTGTAATCGCTGCCAAAAGTGCTTCAACAAAGTACTGAGTAAAGCACATATGTCAGAGTCAAGGCCCGCGGGCCACATCCGGCCCGCGAGAAGGTTTTTTTACGGCCCCTGGGATGATCTTGATTTATTATTAGAACCGGCCCGCAGACCGCAGCAAGCCGGCAGCCCGCAGATCTTTTACACGCACCAATACTACATTTCCCACAATGCAACGGTGACGCACCGAGCAGTAGGCTGCTTCATTTCAATATTTATTGGCACAGCAGTTGTCAGCATCACAGTAAAATTAACTTTCAGATACCCATCAAAAATGGCAAAACGGAAGGTGGACACTGAGAACCGGGGGTTTCAAACAAGGTGGGAGTCGGAGTATTTGTTCACGGAGGTAGCTGGAAAACCTGTGTGTCTTCTGTGTGGAGAAAGTGTGGCGGTACTGAAAGAGTATAATCTGAGACGACATTATGAAACGAAACACGCGGACAAAAACAAGAATATGGACATGGAACAAAGGCTACAAAAGGCAGAGGAATTAAAACGAGGCCTCAAATCTCGACAGGCTCTGTTCAAAAAAGCCAAATCACAAGGCCAGGCTGCTGTCAAGGCCAGTTTTATTTTGGCAGAAGAGATCGCTAAATCAGCCCGGCCATTTACGGAGGGGATTTCATCAAAAACTGCATGATTAAAGTTTGTGACGAAGTTTGCCCAGAAAAGGCAACTCTTTTTAAATGTGAGTCTGAGCAGAAACACCATTGCCGAGAGAGTAGACCAGTTGTCCATCAATCTAAAAGAGCAGCTTGTGAAAAAGGGAAACGATTTCATTGCATATTCCTTGGCTGTGGATGAGAGCACCGACATTTCTGACATTGCCCAGTTGTCAATTTTCACGGAGTGGACTCCAGCCTAAGCGTGACAGAGGAGTTTTTGGCTTTACGTCCTATGCATGGCACAACTACGGGGCATGATTTGTATGAAGAGGTGTCAAGATGTGTAAATGAGATGGAGCTGCCTTGGGAAAAACTCGTGGGTTTGACAACCGACGGAGCACCTGCGATGTGTGGACACAGGAGCGGACAGGTGACGAAGATACGGAAAAGATGCAAGAGGAAAACGCGACAGGTGAGCTGACAGCTTATCATTGTATCATACACCAGGAAGCGTTGTGCGGTAAAGCCTTGAAAATGGAGCATGTAATGAGCATCATCACGCACAGTTAACTTTATCAGAGCCAAAGGTTTGAATCACAGCCAGTTCAAGGCATTTCTGACGGAGTTAGAAACGGAGCATGGTGATTTGCCTTATCACACAGAGGTGCGATGGCTAAGCCAGGGAAAGGTGCTTCAAAGATGTTTCGAGCTTCGTGAGGAGATTTGTCTGTAATTGGACAGCAAAGGGAAAGACACAACACAACTCCGAGACGAAATGTTTCTGTGTGAAATGGCTTTTCTGTGTGACATTACGAGTCATCTGAATGCAATGAACTTGCAGCTGCAGGGTCGGGATCGTGTCATCTCTGATATGTACAGTACAGTGAAGGCATTTAAAACCAAACTGACTCTGTGGGAGACGCAGATGCGGAAAGAGAATTTGAGCCACTTTCCCAGCTGCCAGACCATGAAAGGAAGCTCTCTACCAGTGCGTTCCCGAGCGCACAGTTGGCTGATAAAATAGGTATGCTTGCCGCTGACTTTTAGACGCCGATTTGCTGACTTTGAAGCACAAAAAGCAGGTTGGAACTGCTCGGTAACCCATTTGCTGTTGACGTGGAAAGCTCACCACCAAACCTCCAAATGGAGTTGATTGACCTCCAATGCAATGATGCACTGAGGGCAAAATATGCGGCAGTGGGTGCTGCGGAGTTACGTTTCCTCCCCGACACAATGCCCCAGCTGCGCATCCAGGCTGCTCAAACGTTGTCTATGTTTGGCAGCACATACCTGTGTGAACAACTGTTTTCTTTGATGAACTTGAACAAAACATCACACAGAAGTCGACTTACTGCTGAACACCTCCACTCAATTCTGAGGATTTCCTCAGCTCAGAGCCTTACCCCGAACATTGATGAACTTGTGGAAAAGATGGGACACCACCAAGTATCACCCTCAACCTCAAACAAGTGAACATTACTGTGCAATCACATATTTAGAGTTTTTACTCAGTTCAAGTTTAAAAGTTAAAGTTTAATATTTGTTTTCACTGCATGTTACTTCTCCTTAAACAAAGTGTTGTTTTTGATTAATAGATTTTTGCACTTTATTTTATTGTATTTCAATCCAATTATATTTTTAAAATATTTCAGTTGAGTGGATGATAGAAAATTGCTATTATTGTTTTTTTCTTTGAAGTAAATTTAGCCCACTTTTGCTAAAATAGAAAATATAGGCTACTGATGGTGCCTTGAATACCGGTTTCTTTCATTTAATGTTCATGTTATGGGGATTTTTATATAAAGGAAATTTGTCTTTTGTGTCTGTTGAAAATTAAAGATTACTGACAGAGCCATAAGAAAATATTGCTTTATTTATCTGATCATATTGGAATATATTTGTTAGGTTTTCAGTAGGTTCAATTAGGTTCACTAGACTATATGCGTCATTTAAAAAAATTTTCAATGAACATTCGAACAGTCCGGCCCTCGGCTTGTAGCTAAATTTTTTTATTTGGCCCTCCGTCCATTTGACTTTGACACCCCTGGAGTAAAGGGTCTCAATAGTTATGTAAATGTGATATTTCAGTTTTTTAAACCTGTTTTTGCTTTGTCATTATGGGGTGTTGTGTGTAGATTGATGAGGGAAAAATACATTTTAGCCTAAGGCTGTAACAAAATGTGGAAAAAGTCAAGGGGTCTGAATACTTTACAAATGCACTATATTTACAGTACTATTTCTTTTTAAATTACTGGTACCGAGCTACCTTCAGGCGAGTCTTGTGAGGATTGTGGCCATCAGAACCAACGTGTTTGTGAGTCTCACCTTTTCCAAAGAGGGTTCATAAGTGTGTAACCCAAACTGATTGAGGGGAAAAAAAAGCTATTTAATCAATTTTAGAATAAGGCTGTAAGATAACAAAATGTGGGGAAAAATCAAGGGGTCTGAATACTTTCCTAAAGCGGTGTGTGTACAATACCAGTCAAAAGTTTGGACATACCTACTCATTCAAGGGTTGTTCTTTATTTTACTTCTCTACATTTTTAGAATATTTGTGAAGACATCAAAACTATGAAATAACACATAGGGAATCATTGTTCTACAAAGTGGAAAATAGTAAAAATAAGCTTGGAATGAGTAGGTGTGTCAACTTTTGACTGTTAATGTATGTGTATGAGTGTTTCTTGGCTAAATAGAGCCTGTGGTTCAAAGACAAACACAGAATTGAGAGTATGACTGGGTTTCTCCGCTCTTAGCTTCAGACAGACATTCA
Organism: Oncorhynchus gorbuscha; assembly: GCF_021184085.1. Classification (NCBI taxonomy): domain Eukaryota; kingdom Metazoa; phylum Chordata; class Actinopteri; order Salmoniformes; family Salmonidae; genus Oncorhynchus; species Oncorhynchus gorbuscha. The sequence continues at coordinate 43,025,010 of NC_060193.1, forward strand.
CACGGTTAAACTAATGACCCTTCGATGAACTTAGAGTTCATTGCTCCTCTTTGCAAAGAGGAGCAGAGTGCAAGGCCTCTCACGGGATGCCATATGTACCCAGGTTGCCAATGCCTGCTAAAATATCAGAACAAACATTTGTTGGGTGGGCATTTTTTACTCTGTTTTCCCAGCCCTACTAGAGGTTTGTTATTGATGAGCTCTTTCTTCTTGCGAGGACGCACAGGCTCTGCTGGAACGCGGTAAGATTGCTAGTGAAATGAGGCCTACTGGGTGACGCTGATGAGAACTTATGACACCTATCTGTCCAATATTTTACGACAATATGGTATTTTTCAGGCAAGCTTGTAATGTAGCTTACCGTACCTCCACAAGGCCCTGGAAACACTGAAACTACCATAATCTCTGTGTTGGGAGACAGAGCAGTAACCTTTCTATAGGAGGCACGCTTTCCTCAGGTCTAAATAAAAAAAATATCCCAATGCCCCTGGGTAGTGATTGGGGACATTGCCCTGTGTAGGTTGCTGTCTTTCGGATGGGATGTTAAACGGGTGTCCTGACTCTCTGTGGTCACTAAAGATCCCATGGCACTTATTGTAAGTGTAGGGGTGTTAACTCCGGTGTCCTGGCTAAATTCTCAAGCTGTCCCTCAATACCATCACGGTCATCTAATCATCCCCAGCTTACAATTGGCTCATTCGTCCCCCTCCTCTCCCCTGTAACTATTCCCTAGGTCATTGCTGTAAATGAGAATGTGTTCTCAGTCAACTTACCTGGTAAAATAAAGACCTATCACCAAAGTAAATTCACCAACAGAACATGGGTGTATTCATTAGTGCAGAATGTTTTGCAATGAAAAATGAAAACAATAATTTATTGGACACATTCTGGTAGGTCCCTCTCCATTTGGGCCTGTATGCTTTAGTTTGGTTCTTGGTGAATACACCCCAGTTGTGGGCCAGATGATGATGACGACAACCAACTATCCAGTAGGTGGTTTCATAGTTTCCTCGTGAACACTGTTTACATTTACAAAGGACAGCAAGTAGCAGGAGTTGTGGTTTCACTTTTGGCATGACAGCGATTTCACTGTCATGCCAAAAGAACAGAGGGAAAATAACGGAGGGAATTGCATAAGTGAGGTGTTGTGCATATCACAGCAAAGATGTATCCATTTGAAAGTTGAGCCCTACTTCCTGTTCACTTTTGGAGTTCTGAAAGAACTTGTAGTAGCTCCACCTTGCCTTTCAATAGGCTAGATTTAATTTTTGTAATTATTGCTTATGCCTATCCAGTCCTCACAGATCTCCACAAGTGTCTAGGGCAGTGTTACTCATTGTTCTTTGTAAGGGGGCAACTTTGTCAGAGGGCTGCACTTATCTTTAATTTGTTGTACTTTTTCTTCAAATATTATCAATTGAGAGCAATGGAACACGCAATTGTTTTGATGTGTGTATGTGTGTATATATATATATACTCACATCACATGTATAAGACCCATATCGTATTTATTCGTTTTTTTATTTAACCTTTAACTAGGCAAGTCAGTTTGGAACAAATTCTTATTTACAATGGTGGCCTAGGAACAGTGGGTTAACTGCCTTGTTCAGTGGCAGAATGACAGAGTTTTACCTTGTCAGCTCGGGGATTTGATATAGCAACCTTTCGGGTTACTGGCCCAACTCTCTAACCACTAGGCTACCTGCCGCTCCATTACCTTCATTTACTAAGGTTGAGTTCAGTAGCTGGATGAGTGAAAATATGCCTTCTGCTCCTTGACTGAATTAATTCAAAAGGTATAGTCTGTTGCTATCCTTGTGAGGCAATCCAGGTGGGCATTGGTCAGTCTGTTTCTCTGTTTTTGTTTCACAATGTTCATTTGTTGAGTCCCTTCTCCTTCCCTCGCATGTTTGGGGCGCCGTCAGGTGCCAGATTTGATCAGTCAATATTATCAGCAAAAAAATGTAACAAGGGCTTTCAGAATATCCTCTCGTGTTTGTCCCTGAAGGGGCAGTAAACATAAAAGTTCCTCTCTGATCGACCCGTTTTGAGGGAAAAGGTCCCAAACACATAATTGGGCAATGTCAGTCACATCAGCGCTTTCGTCAAGCGCAATACCTAAAACACGGCGACAGATATGTCAGTAATCAGTTGTTTGCTGATGTCTTCTATGTGTCTTGTTATGGTTGAGTCTGAGAGTTTGCAGTCCCTTAATTTTCTTTAAAATAGCTTCCTTGTTTGTGAAATCGGCATACAATATTTTGGCTATCTCCGTGTCTGTGAAGGCCTTTTTGTTTCTCGCGAGTATCCAAGCAATCTCATATGTTGCCTCTGTCGTTTTCTCTGCAACAGTGCTAGATCTGTCCATTTGTTGTTCTTTGAGCGGTCCTTTGATTTGCACTATTTTGTTGTTTCTGAAGTTGCTTTGTGGCGGATATGTTTTGTCAAAGTGGGCACGGTGTGACTGGAAATTTGCTTGTTTAAAATGATTGACTGCCTTCTGGAAAATAAGACCGTGAGCTAGTCCCCTTATGCAGTACAAAAATACTTGTCTGTCCATTTTCTCTTGGAACTTTCTGTGTTCTTCTTGAATCGACCGTATCCTTCTCTTAGCCACCGGAGCTACGTTAGCTAGCTGCGTTTCCCCGCAGCCATCCTCCTCATTTGGATTTTTTTTCCTGGTTCTCCGGGGGTTGTTCGTTCACAGCTGTCACGTTGTTCTCCAGCTCTTTCCCCCTCATTTTCATTGTCAATAGATTTCCGTTTCACGTTGTTCTCCAGCTCTTTCCCCCTCATTTTCATTGTCAATAGATTTCCGTTTCACGTTGTTCTCCAGCTCTTTCCCCCTCATTTTCATTGTCAATAGATTTCCGTTTCTTTTTTTTTGTACACAATACATCGATCCATGTCTACCAGACTGCAAAATTAACTATGGGTCAGTTGCTGTAGCTTGTGCAGTTGCGTTCTATTTTAGCAAACGTTCAATTTCGGCCTTTCTGTTCAACAGCTGCGCTATACTGCCATCTATCTGCCGTCCAGGGAACAATAGATGTATTCAATTAAATGATTCAGGCCTGCATTAAACACATTGAATTGAAATTGTATCATTGTTATGTGTTATCAATGGAAAATAGGATAGTCACTGTGCGCTGCAAATTAAGGGTACCACTGGTCTAGGGGTAGTGGCTGGTTGACTTGAGAAGGTGGCTTGATTGTCAGGATCTTCAGTCAGTCACACCAATAGATGTTGTGTGGTTTTGTTTCTGAAGAATTGAATGAAGGATTGCATTGCAACTTGCAGCGGTGTGGCCACATTTATTTTGAATGGCCAAAGCACTGTGTTAGCTGTGTTCTTTGGGGCTGATGTAGCCTGGGTTGTGTTCATTAGTTCAAAATGTTGTGTAACAAATGTAGATGCACTTATTTGAAAAGTCCAGGTAGTCCATTCCCGTTTGACTCCATTCCCATTAAATGTAGTACCTACTGAACACAACCCAGGCTTTGTGCACGTAAACAGCACAGTCATGGTTTGTTTTCCATTGATTGGGGGGGGCATCTGCCAGGAGGAGCTAGGTAGTGTCCCAAATGGCACCCTATTCCCCATGTAGTGCACTACCTTTGACCAGGGCCAATAGTGCTTTGATCAAAATTAGTGCAATATATGGGGAATAGGGTACCATTTGGGATGCAAGCCAGGTGTTATTTTAGTTCCCCCCTCTTTTAAAAAAAAAATATTTTTTTAAGGGCAGATGTAAGGGAGTTCAGTGTTCCACTGTTTCCCGAGGCCAGGGAGGGAGAAGAGTGGGAGGTAAATGAGACTGCATGTCTGAGAGAACTGCAGACCACAACAAAATCCACACAGCTTACAGCATGGTTTTCCAATTTGCTACTTGTTTAAAAAAAAACATGTTCTTTTCCTTGTCTGCTCCCATATTTATCTCAGTAGTTTTTAGTGGTATAAAGGTACCACCTGTTTTAAAAAAGAAAAAAAGAAAGCTATACAGTAGGGACAAGGAAGCCACATATAACTAACTCCCTCTTGCCCTTTCATGTTCCAGTGAAAGTAGTGAAGCTGCTGAGCAGATGACAAAAGCAGTCCCAGCTTGGTTAATGATCCCTAGGGACAGGGATGGAGGAGGGGAGGGGGTAAAGGCTGTTTCCTTAGGGGTGGAGTGGGGTGTTGCACGTGTAGAAGGCCCAATGCCCTGCCACCCACCACCCACCACCCACCACATGTCCTTGGGCACAAAAGGTAGCCAACGAGCTAAAACACAAAGAGTAGCAATGGCATTGAGATGACTGGTTTAGGTTTAACCAGGATCTGTTACACCCAGAGGGGGTGTAGGGTGGCGGGGGCACTTCAAAGTAGGGGGGGGCAGGGAAACCTCAGATGGTGCCTGCTGATAAAGGAGGTATATCCCTGCTGCAAGTGCCTTGGGCAGGGTTCTGGGTTTGGGAGAGGGCGTGGTAGGAGCCTGAGAAGGGCAGCTGGCGCCATGGTGCCTGACCGAGTGCCACCCTCATATACCAACCAGGGCCCACCCTGCCATTTCTAGATGTGAGTTTCCCCTATTATTGTCTGTCCTGGTCCTGTCCTCTGTCTCCATAGGTCCCTTAGTGTTCGTAGAGCATTTTCTTGACCTTTGACGACAGCTGCAACTGCCATTTTGGAACAAAGGCAGACAGCCAGCCACCTGCCTGCCTGCCTCTGGTCGTCTCCTATGGACCAAGATGGAGAAGGAGATTTCCACTGACCGATTGTTCACAGAAATGTACAAAATCCAAATCTAGATGACTCCATGAAATCAACAAGAAAGTCGATGTATTTTTTTCATTTGCATCATGTTATTTGATTGATACAGTAAGTCACATGTGCGTCGTCTGATTTCTTTGCAATAAGAAATGAACAGGGGTTCTTATCTGAGTGTTTTAAATGAATCACGAGCACACATCTGTGGGTCCTTGTCTAGATCATGTTTTCAGACTGTTAGATGGCTGGTGTTCAGACTCTGTTCTGTCTGATTGGAACGGGCAGAAAGAGGGCACCCTTGCCTGTGTTGAGGGGAATACATCTGGGTCCTCATTTAACAGGAGATTTCAGGTGATGCTATGCAGGCCTCACAGGAGCGATGAACAAAGTGATGCCCCCCCCTCTCTACCTTCTCTGTCCCTCCCTCCCTCCCTCTATGTAGTGTCATTATAAGCAGCTTAGGTAGTTATTAATCAGTCAGAAGCATGAGCACAATGGTGGCTGGTTAAGGCTTCTGCACGCTTAAGTTCAGCTGGTCCAATGTTTTATGAGTTGAAATAAAATATATTTTCCATACACACAAAAAGCTTATTTCTCAACTTTTGTGCACAAATGTGTTTACATCCCTGTTAGTGAGCATTTCTCCTTCGCCAAGATAATCCTGACAGGTGTGGCATATCACGAAGCTGATTAAAAAGCATGATAATTACACAGGTGCACCTTGTGCTGGGGACAATAAAAGGCCACAAAAATGTGCAGTTTTGTCACACAACACAATGTCACAGATGTCTCATGGTTTGAGGGAGTGTGCAATTGGCATTCTGACTGCAGGATTGTCCACCAGAGCGGTTGCCAGAGAAATGTTCATTTCTCTACCATAAGCCCCCTCCAACCTCGTTTTAAAGAATTTGTCCAACCGGCCTCACAACTGCAGACCACGTGCAACCAGCCCAGGACCTCAGCATCCGGCTTCTGATGAAACTGTGGGTTTGCACAAACTATGAATTTCTGCAAAAACCGTCTCAGGGAAGCTCATCTGTGTGCTCGCCGTCCTCACCAGGGTCTTGACCTGACTGCAGTTCGGCGTCGTAACGGACTTCAGTGTGCAAAGGCTCACCTTCAATGGCCACTGGCATGCTGGAGATGTGTGCTCTCCACAGATTTCAACTGTACTGTGCCGATGGCAGACTGTGGGCGAGCAGTTCGCTGATGTCAACGTTGTGAACTGAGTGCTCCGTGGTGGGGTTATGGTATGGGCAGGTATAAGCTATGGACAATGAACACTTGCATTTTATCGATGGCAATTGTAATGCACAGATATACTGTGAAGAGATCCTGAGGCCCGTTGTAGTGCCATTCATCCGCAGCCATCGCCTCATGTTTTAGCATGATAATGCACTGCCTCATGTACACAATACCTGGAAGCTGAAAATGTACCAGTTCTTCCATGGCCTGCATTCTCAGCAGACATGTCACCCGTTGAGCATGTTTGGGATGCTCTGGACCGACGTGTACGACATCGGGTTTCATTTCCCGCCAATATCCAGCAACTTTGCACAGACATTGAAGAAGAGTGGGACAATGTTCCACAGGCCACAATCAGCCTGATCAACTATGAAGGAGACTTCGAGCTGCATGAGGCAAAATGTGGTCACACCAGATATTGACTGGTTTTCTGATCCACACCCCTACTACTTTTTGTATTTTTTTGTAAGTTATCTGTGATCAACCAATGCAGATCTGTATTCCCAGTCATGTGAAATCTGTAGATTAGGGCCTAATTTATTTCAAATAACTGATTATGAACTGTAACTCTGTAAAATCTTTGAAATTATTGCATTTATAATTTTGTTCAGTGTAAGAACACAAACCGGTCATTAATTTAGATGTTTTTGCAGGAGAGATCTTAGTCGCTCAATTTTACGTCTAACTAAGATGTTCGGTGCAGTATTTCTCATGTGAAGAAAATGTGCTTGAAAACGAGTCGTCTATCATTGAATGACAACAAAACACTTAATTGAAGAATCCCTACTGTTGACCAATGACCAACGAGGGGGAGTAGACTTCGGCTCTGAACTTCAGTTTGCCTCAAGCAAACAATGTGTGTACAACCACCCGAAAAAAAACCTTACCCAAGACCAAAATGTCGTCATCATATATGAACAAACCGCTTCGGATAGGAAGCATGCAGACGCCTTTAGCCTGTGTCCTCAAAGCCTCTGTTAGCTACAGGCAGATGGACTCTGCCCGCTCCTGCTGTGGTCCAGTCAGTGTTGGCATTAGTGTCATGTGACAGGATGTTGTGGAAATTTGACCGAAACCATTTAATTATTGGACGAGTTCAGGTTTTCTTTGCAAAGCGTTTTGCGACGGTTTGCACTGACTGGTACGATCCAGGTCTGAAGTACAGAATGGCTGCATTCCAAAACTGAAAAAGGTCTCTCCTATGGCCCATCTCTTTCACCTCACTGATTTCTTCAAGGCACGGTAGCTCAAGAAGCAATGAAGCCTTGACCCATGGCCAAGTCCAGAGTAAGCATTATGGCTGCTTTCCCACCATAGCATAGGCCTAATAACCTAAAGGTTGCGCTCTTCCGTATTGCTTTCACCTAACCAGTACGGGAAACGAAATACAAAGTTCTATTTTTAGCCTAGCCAGTGTTCTATTCTATTGATTTCCATTGGCAGTTATGTGAAATGGTGTGGATGTAGTTTTTGATGGCCTTAGATTGTGCTCTGCCTGGAACCACTGATTTGGTCCATTGGGTCTAGTTGAAGTGTTCGAGCCCAGCCTGTGCTGGATTCTCCGATCTGGATGTGTCCAAAATTACTTCTATGGGGCCGGGGGAAAAGTATTTCACTATGTAGGGAATAGGGTGCCATTTGGGATGCAGAATGTCCTGTTTCCCGCCAGTGAAAAGTTCTGTTCTGAGTGACCTCACATGACCTCTGATGTTTTCTTCATTGCCATGGAAACGGGATGTCTCCCATCAACCAGGTGGGATTGACATCATTATCCTTCCCATCCTGTGTGCTCGCTGCTCTCCCCTCCCAAAGTTCAGCTGGTTCTCATGGAACACTGACAGCAGCACTGACGTGCGTCTTTGTGTGGGGTGGTAGAGAGAAGCCAAGATTTGACGTGAGAGGGAGGCGAGGAGAAAGAACATGCACAGGGTGTGTGTGACTGTGTCGTGTTGATATGGAGTGGTAGAGAGAAGCCAGGTTTTGCGTTTGACTGTGTGCGCGCGGACTCTGTGAACTCTCGTATCAGGTCATTGGCGGTGCAGATTAAGCTAGCTCTTCCACTCACCCCTCTGCGGAAGTCCTCCGCTATTTTTCCTACCCATAGCTGTGTTTGCTCTGTTCCCCCTGAGTGGTCTCTCGGTCACATTCCTTTTAAATCCTCAGGGAACTGTTTTTGAACTGTGAACACATGCATTTTTGTCGGCGTGTGTTTTGTTTCAAGGAAAAATGCAATTGTCTTTCTTTGGGACCCTCTGCTCTATTCTATTGGTGTTACGCGTGGTACATTATGTTGAGTATGTATGGGCGACTCTCTCTCTTACGATACCACCTAGACATTAGCAATATGGGTGATATCCAGTGAACGTACACTTTAGCAAAACGTTTTGAAACTGAAATTGAACAGGATGGAAATTTCTGTTTAAAAAAAAAAAATGTTTCGCCAGATTCACAGCAGCAGCTCCATACTACTTGCCTTAGAACCAGAACTCATACTGGTTGTAAGGGTGTAGATGGTCTGGGTGGTTAGTGATCATTTTATTGGATTCCTCATTACTCAGTCTTACTCATTGTTGGGAAGAGTTATGGTCCAAATCGGATGTTAGGTACTCATATTTATTTTTGGATTAAATGAATCTTAATACGTTTTTAAAATGGCCACTTTTTTGGGGTGCAATCAATCAGCTTAATTTCTCCGATCAAATTATATTCAAACAAAAGAATGTTTCAGGAATGATCTCACCCGTTTCCAACTACAGAAACGATTTCAGAATCTTAGATGGTGGGTGACAAAATCCTCTTGTCTGTTCAAAGATTTAGTTTTGTCCACTGATTCTCTTATAGTATAGCCTGTATATTATGAGCTGAGACTGGGCTCCGACCGTATATAGAATAGAAAACCTGCATTATCCATTAAAGATATACAACTTGCCTTCACGTTCTTTGCTTTCCAGGCCCAGGCAAATATGACCTATTTTAAAAGATGCATTACACACATTACTCTCTTCACATCGGTTGTAGAAAATCTTTCACTTCACAGATATTGCAAAGGTGCATATGGATGGGAGTGGTTTTTATTTTATTAGGATCCCCGTTATTAGGATCCCTGTTTATTAGGATCCCCGACAGCTAGTCCAACTGGGGTCCGACACATAACGAAAACGACATAACAGACTAAATACTTCACGATTGACATGCATTTCAAATCGTGAACATGTGGTGTGCGTTTGCATCTGTCAGTTACACATACATGTCAGTAAATACACACGACAAGTGGATCACGTGGGGTAGAGGCCTTGTGCCGTGAGGTGTTGCTTTATTCGTTATTAAAAAAACAGGTGTGCTGTGCTACTTGCGCTATACGAGAAGGATGGGAGTTCCATGGAATCAGGGCTCTGTAGAATACTGTACGTTTCCTTGAATTTGTTCTGGACCTGTGAGACTAGTAAAAAGGGGAGAAAATGCGGCTTTGTCCCAATATTCCACCCCTTCAGCCATAGTGTGCACTTGCACACTCCCCGTCATTGGGTTGGTGTACGCATTGGCCGGAGGGAGTTTCCACCGTTTGTTAAATCCATGACGGGAAGTGTACTAGTGCACAGTTTAGGAGAAGGGTTGTCGAATCGGGATGTGGCCAGCATCTCCCTGTCACACTGCCCACTTTACAGCGAGCCAAGGGCGGCGGGTCGACGCACATCATCGAGCCCCTAGTGAGGTTATTGGCTAACCTTTCTTCAATCTTCAGCTCAGCTGCCAACACAATTGTTACAAGACTGAAGGCATTGGTTGGGGGAAACTGGGTCATTTCCAGTAGGGCGCACCGTCGTGGAACGTTTTTAAAGCATTTTGAAAAGGAGGAAAATGAGCGTTTCCTAGTGGACATGTCCAAATGGTCCCTCCCTGTCTCAATCTGTTTTCTTCAGTTTGGTTCCTTATGAAAATGACCCTAGTGATCGGATGGAGAGCAGAGAGAAAGAAATGAATGAAAGAGACTACTGTGCTGCTCTTCGTGTCAATGATGTCATCCGGAAATGCGTGCTTGGAAACACTGAGCTCATTCTCGTCATTTTTCCTCAATTCGTTTGACCAGTTTCCCACAGTCAACATCTGGAACACTTGGCTGTGTAGCAGTTTCACTTTGTAATGCTTTGCTGCTTTAACACCCGTGTTCATGAGGGGAACTCTGTGCAAATAGCTTTTCAACCTGAAAACAAGGGTTTCTTATTGAACAAGCCATGTTTTCTCACATTTAGGGTCGCGGCATACTACTGTAGTCCTAACTTCAGACGGAGTTATACTGGTCAACGTCTGTTGTGTTAGAATCATAAAACACGGGACGAGATGTTAAAAACTGTCCATTGTGCCAATAGATGGAATGCACTCGCATGAGATTTGCCGTGATGTTGACAGAGTGGCATGGGAGGTTTATTTCTTAGACTGGGGTAAGATGTCAATTTTTGGGACACATCCTCAGTAGTGTGCCTTCGAATCAGTGGGTGTTTCGGCCTTTAATCACTAAACACCCTCATCAAAGGTGGCCAGCTAAAGGGTGATCAAGCCTTAGCTTGTGTCCCATGCCCAATTAAGATGTCCCACAGGACTGTGCAAGGCAGGGGCGTCCTCTTCTCTGAGCCAGCCATACAGCTGACCGCATACCTCATATGCCCTCCTCAAGTTGGAGGGATCTGAATTGAGTTCTCAGGTGGGGGTGAGGGGTCATGAAGTTATAGCCCAGCAAGGGTCCTTCCGTTTGATCCAGATCCACTGGCTACCTCTTTCAGCTGCTTGAGAAACTGCTCTGACGGTCTGCCGCAGAGCCTGTCCATGGATTCCAAGTTCTTTCAGCAACCTGATGATGGAAGAAGCCACGAATCCTCTGCATCCCACTTCAACTGGCCAGACTTTTGCATTCCAGCCACGCTGAGTTGCGTCTGCTGCCAACTCTGTGTAACGCAGTTTCTTACGTTCGTAGGCCTCTTCAACAGAGTTTTCCCACGGGACTGTGAGCTCTATGATGTACACAGCCTTTCGTGAAGGGGACCAGAGTACCATGTCTGGCCTAAGGTTGGTAGAAGCAATCTCAGGTGGAAAAATGAGTTGCTGGCCAATATCGACAAGCATCTTCCAGTCCTGGGCCATAGCTAGGTGTCCAGTTTCTGGCTTTGTAGGAGGATACTTGGGCCTTTTCTGTCCCTCCCGGATGAATGTTGTTGTTTTGACGGGATTGCTTGTTTTTGGAGGTAATGAATTGGTTGCACTCCTCTTGGTCTCAAGTGCTGCAGCCAGGCTCTTGAGGACCTGATTGTGCCTCCAGGTGTAGCGGCCTTGTGAGAGGCTGGTCTTGCAACCTGTCATTATATGCCTGAGAGTCGCTGGAGCTGGGCAGAGGGGCAGGTCGAGTCCTCGCCATACCATTGATGTAGATTTTTTGGTGATGGAAGCACATCATAAACAGCTCTTATGATGAAGCTGATGTTGCTTGCCTCCATTTGCCAAAGCTCACTCCAGTTGATCTTTCTCCTCTCCAGGCCTTCCCACCGCGTCCATTGCCCTTGTTTAGCAAGAGAGACAGCCTTTGCACTTCTTGCAGTCTCCTCCTGTCTGCGCACCTCCTCGACCACCAGCTTCCTGCGTTCAGATGTTGTTGCCTTATGGAACGTTGGTTTGCTTGCTGCCAGGCCAAAGCCTCCTCTTCCATGCTGGATATTCCCCACAATGTCTTGGTGTCTCAGGGCTGATGTTGCTTGCTGCACAGCATTGGATGATGTCCATTTCCGTCCAGTTTGTAGGGGAGGTGCAGCCTTGCTAATGGTCTGGTCTTTGGAGTCCTTCAATGTCATCTGAAGTCTTACTTTAGAGCACTTGTACTCCTCCGTTAGACTTGTAAGAGGTAGTTCAAGGACCCCTTTGCCATAGAGGCCGATGTTACTCAGGCATCGTGGGACACCCAGCCATTTCTTCACGTATGAGGTAATGGTTCGCTCCATCTTCTCCACTGTTGTTATTGGGACCTCATAGACGGTGAGTGGCCACATTATCCGGGGAGAAGTCCAAACTGTAGGCACCAGAGCTTGAGCCTCCCAGGCAGTAGGGTCTTGTTGATGTTCTCAAGACCGTCGGCGATGTCCTGCCTTACTTGCTGCACTTGATCTTTATCCCGGAGGCTTTCGTTGTACCATCTACCCAGGCTCTTGATGGGTTGCTCAGACACCGTTGGTATCGGGTCATCTCCAATGCAGAACCTCACATCTTTAAGCTGTCCCTTGACTATGGAGATGCTTCGAGATTTGCTTGGCTTGATTTTCATCCGTGCCCACTTGATGTTATCCTGCAGTTTTGCAAGTAGCCGCCTGGTGCATGCTGCAGTGGTGGTCAGTGTAGTCATGTCATCCATGTATGCTCGGATAGGTGGGAGACGGAGCCCTTCCTTAGTTCTCTCACCACCGACCACCCATCTCGATGCCCTGATGATGACTTCCATGGCCATAGTGAAGGCCAGAGGAGAAATTGTACAGCCTGCCATTATGCCTACTTCCAAGCGCTGCCATGTTGTTGTGAAGTCAGGTGTTGTGAAACACAATTGCAGGTCTTGGAAATAGGCCTTTACCAGTGTAGTGATGGGTTCTGGTACGTGGAAAATGTTGAAGGATTCCCAGAGGAGTTCATGGGGAACTGAGCCAAAGGCATTGGCCAAGTCGAGGAAGATGACATAGAGGTCTCTCTTGTCCTTCTTAGCTGTTTGGATCTGGTGCCAAATCATACTAGTATGTTCCAGGCAACCAGAGAAACCAGGAATGCCTGCTTTCTGTACAGATGTATCAATGTACTTGTTCCTTTCCAGATAAGTGGACAGCCTATGTGCTATTATACTGAAAAAGATCTTCCCTTCGACGTTGAGAAGGGAGATTGGTCGGAATTGACTGATGTCTGTCGCATCCTTCTCTTTCGGGATTAGCACACCACCAGCCCTTCGCCATGCCTTTGGTATTATTTCCTTCTGCCACACTATCCTCATGAGCCTCCAAAGAAAGCGTAGAACATCCGGGGCGTTCTTGTAGAGCTTGTATGGTACTCCATTAGGCCCAGGAGCCGAGGCCGCTCTTGCTCTTCGGACAACGTTCTCTACTTCCCTCCATTTTGGAGGGTCAGTGTCCAGATTGAATTCTGGTGGTTGAATAGGTGGGATGTCATGTGGGATGATTATCTGCTCATGCCTTTTCATGTCCTGGTGGACCTTTTCCAGATGTTCTTCCAGTTCAGGCTTTGTAGTTTTTAGGATTCCGCACTTTTCCTTTGCGAAGAGATCTTTGACAAACTTAAAGGGGTTTTTATAGAACCGTGTTCTTGAGTGTTCCTTCTTCCTACGAAGTTTCCTTAAGTTTTCCGCTCTTCGCAAGGTTGCCAGCCGACATTTAATGTCTGCTTGGAGTAGCATGAGACCTTCTCTCTCTGCATCAGAGGCCTTCTTCCACTGCTTCCTCAGCTGCCTTCTCTCTCTGACAAGTATCTCGATCTCCTGCTGCCTCCTAGATTTGGCTGGCGCGGGAGGTGTCTTGCCACTTCTCCTTTCGTTTACGCCAAAGCGCTCTTCTCCGTAGTGGTAGATAATGTCTCCCATCCTTTCAAGCTTTTTCTCTGCTTTTCCTACCTGTTGTTCCAAGATTTTTGTCAGGTCGTTGTTGATTGTTTCCCACTCTCTCTTTTCAACGGCTTTGGGCCACTTCACACTCGGTCTGTGCCCTTTGATCTTTTCCTCTTTTAGAGGTCTCTGTGGTTGGGTAAGTTCATCCACCGGCATTTCTGTGCTTGTGTTATCCTCCTCAGTTACAGGGGTGCTGATGCTCTGCGAACTTTGGTTTGCGTCCCGTCGCTGTGCTTCATTCGACTGATTTGACTGGCTGCTTCGTAAGAAGTACTGGTCAATGCGAGGTCCCTGTCTCTGCTTCTCTAACAAGCACCTTTTCCTCCCTTGATGGATCCTTAACCCCTTGCCGATGTTACTCTCTCCCAACCACAGCTGCACACCTGAAGTGTGTGTCCTGCTGCTGTTATGGTTGTCTCATGTGCTGTGTTCCTACTCGTAGTCGTTTTCCGTTCCTGGGTCCGTAACCGTGTGATCAGTCGTTGAGCCATCTTGCGCCCCAGCTCTCGCAGGCTCTAGGGGTATGTTCCTTTGTTGACTTTCAGTAGCACTTAGCGGGTGTCTCCAACATACTGAAACAGCGTCGGAGACTGCCAACATGGGTAGCTAACCCATGACAGCCCCAGTGGGGTCTATTCCCTCCGGTCAGCTGTCTCTCCAAGCTGTCACACAGACTTTCCTATGTTGTCAGCTGTCCTTTCACAGCAGTCACTGGACTGGTCCAGATAATCAGAATCATAAAACACGGGACGAGATGTTAAAAACTGTCCATTGTGCCAATAGATGGAATGCACTCGCATGAGATTTGCCGTGATGTTGACAGAGTGGCATGGGAGGTTTATTTCTTAGACTGGGGTAAGATGTCAATTTTTGGGACACATCCTCAGTAGTGTGCCTTCGAATCAGTGGGTGTTTCGGCCTTTAATCACTAAACACCCTCATCAAAGGTGGCCAGCTAAAGGGTGATCAAGCCTTAGCTTGTGTCCCATGCCCAATTAAGATGTCCCACAGGACTGTGCAAGGCAGGGGCGTCCTCTTCTCTGAGCCAGCCATACAGCTGACCGCATACCTCATATGCCCTCCTCAAGTTGGAGGGATCTGAATTGAGTTCTCAGGTGGGGGTGAGGGGTCATGAAGTTATAGCCCAGCAAGGGTCCTTCCGTTTGATCCAGATCCACTGGCTACCTCTTTCAGCTGCTTGAGAAACTGCTCTGACGGTCTGCCGCAGAGCCTGTCCATGGATTCCAAGTTCTTTCAGCAACCTGATGATGGAAGAAGCCACGAATCCTCTGCATCCCACTTCAACTGGCCAGACTTTTGCATTCCAGCCACGCTGAGTTGCGTCTGCTGCCAACTCTGTGTAACGCAGTTTCTTACGTTCGTAGGCCTCTTCAACAGAGTTTTCCCACGGGACTGTGAGCTCTATGATGTACACAGCCTTTCGTGAAGGGGACCAGAGTACCATGTCTGGCCTAAGGTTGGTAGAAGCAATCTCAGGTGGAAAAATGAGTTGCTGGCCAATATCGACAAGCATCTTCCAGTCCCGGGCCATAGCTAGGTGTCCAGTTTCTGGCTTTGTAGGAGGATACTTGGGCCTTTTCTGTCCCTCCCGGATGAATGTTGTTGTTTTGACGGGATTGCTTGTTTTTGGAGGTAATGAATTGGTTGCACTCCTCTTGGTCTCAAGTGCTGCAGCCAGGCTCTTGAGGACCTGATTGTGCCTCCAGGTGTAGCGGCCTTGTGAGAGGCTGGTCTTGCAACCTGTCATTATATGCCTGAGAGTCGCTGGAGCTGGGCAGAGGGGGCAGGTCGAGTCCTCGCCATACCATTGATGTAGATTTTTTGGTGATGGAAGCACATCATAAACAGCTCTTATGATGAAGCTGATGTTGCTTGCCTCCATTTGCCAAAGCTCACTCCAGTTGATCTTTCTCCTCTCCAGGCCTTCCCACCGCGTCCATTGCCCTTGTTTAGCAAGAGAGACAGCCTTTGCACTTCTTGCAGTCTCCTCCTGTCTGCGCACCTCCTCGACCACCAGCTTCCTGCGTTCAGATGTTGTTGCCTTATGGAACGTTGGTTTGCTTGCTGCCAGGCCAAAGCCTCCTCTTCCATGCTGGATATTCCCCACAATGTCTTGGTGTCTCAGGGCTGATGTTGCTTGCTGCACAGCATTGGATGATGTCCATAAATGTTATGCAGCCGTGTGCTGTTCCCTTGCAGAAAACATGTCCCCCAGGGCTTTGAATATAGGCGGACCAGGCCAATAATGTCATTGTAGAAGTTTGAAACTGCTTTGGCTAGCCTACTGTAGATATCTCACTTCAACTTATGCACCTGCCCCCCCCCCCCCCCAACCCCCCATAAAATAGATGGTGACTCGTATCAAACTGACACCTGCAGCTTTAGTCACTCATACTGGAGGCACGTGTGAGTGTTTTACCACTCTCACGCAGCCCGCCCGCGTTCGTTTCTGTGACCTATTGGCACGTTTGCGTATGAACACCAGCTCATGTTAAGTGTGTGTATGGGAGTGTCTCTCCGACTCCTAACTCCCTGACTGACCCACTGGGCTAATCTTCTTGGCTGGGGCCTGGTTTGTTGTGTCGTGAACCTGATTACACACTGTCGTGCCAAATTTAGTGGAGCGGCCTGGTTCCAGATCAGCTGCCGAGCTTGGCATCCCTATTGGTTATATGAGCCATCAGAGGGCTACTCGCATGTCCAGGGTCAGCCAACATGAACCTGTTGCAACAAAAGTGAAGTTTACAGCGAGGGAGTGGGTCAAGGCCCATATTCATGAATCTTCTAAGTAGGGGTGCTGACCGTGGATCAGTTTAGCCTTTTCTGTCATAATGAATGGTGGATAGGGAGGGCCTGACGCTTGCACTCCTTAGTCTGAGGGGTCTTTCACACCAAATAGTTTTGGTACAGGTTTTCTGAACTCTGGTGCGTTTACCCCCTCAGTGTGAACAGTCTCTCTGCACTCGGGGAGTGAACTAAACAACTGGTGTGGTTTGATCATAAAGGGTGGTCTCAAAACTGACTTAAGATCAGCGTAACTTCACCCTACTCTGATGGCCGTGCATTGCTCTGGTTGCACGATGGACCTGGTCATGATGACTCATGCTCTATGGTCACTTGTGATTTGCTCTCCTGAAAGACTTCGCCTACTCGTCCTCTTAAGCCTCGTTCACATGACCTGTTACCTTTTACAGAACATGTGTTTTATATCTAGCAACTTCGCACAGCCATTGAAGAGGAGTGGGACAACATTCCACTGGCCGCAATCTACCGCCTGATCAACTCTATGCGAATGAGATGTTGCGCTGCATGAGGCAAATAGTGGTCACACCAGATACTACCTGTTTTTCGGATCCACGCCCCTACTTTTATTTTTTTTAAAGGTTATCTGACCAACGGATGCAAATCTGTATTCCCAGTCATGTGAAATCCATAGATTTGGGCCTAATGAATGTTTTTAAATGGTCTGATTTCCTTATATGAACTGTAACTAGGGCTGTTGCGCTGACCATATTACCGGTCACGAGTCAAAAAGGCAGTCAAATACCACGTGACGGTAAGTAGGATTCTCCAAGCTCTGATGCTGCTGGTCATTAGTAGCCTACCAAAGTTGCTAACTGCCTAGTACTTATCACTCTATTGTCCCTCTAATCACTCTGACATCAATGGAAATGTGATCGAAAAAATCAAATCAAACACTTCATGTGAGCCCATGAGCTCATGTTGCGCAACATTTCAATAGGCTAGGCAATTGTGGGAGAAAACAGAGTGATGGCTTCTACTAAATAGAGGAGGATCCCATCATCTTTTTATAGGCTAGGCCTACTATATTTATTTCTCAACTTTCCTAATATTATGCACATTGCTTGTCTTTACAGCAGGAGTATAGCCTTCCTGGTTGGCATGAAAATAAACTACTATTTAAGTGCACAGATGTATTTTTTTTTCCTGCTGCCCCATTTTTGAGACTGGTGCATGATAATGGTCCGTTCTAAATCAAAACAATTTCACACATATTATTTAGTATATGTAAAGACAAGATTATATCAAAAATAGTCTGATGGGTGAAAATATTTGCCCATCGCTTGTGAACGATGCCCAGCATAAGAAACATTTAAAAAAATTGTGACTTTTTCTAATCATAGTAGCACACCTCATGTAACCAGGCCATAGGCCTGTATATTGTAATAAGGTCATAGGTCATCACAGGTCATAGGTCATCACAACTAAAGTGGCCAAAAAAAACGTATATTTTAAAATGAAGCACATTAATCCGCTTTACAAGGGGTATGGAGCCTAACGGGCATATATAAATAAATAAATATTTCAGGTGTGGGGAAAATAATTTTCATCATACAAATGCACCTTATAGACTCATTAGATGCTTAATCACATTTGCAGTCATTTTTGATAACTGACACGGGCAGTTGCATCCCCAATGCGTCTGTCTAAAACTTGTAGCCTGTAAGACAGACTTCAACGTGATGGAGAGCCCATTGCACTCTGGTAGAAGGGCACAACGAAGAAGCATTGATTTCTTTCTAGGGTGGATTACGGCCACAAAGGGGATCCCGCCCGGAAATTAGTCATTATCAAGTGCTTGTCAAATAGTGAATGAGAGACTAGAAGTGTGTACAGCCTGCGCAAAAAAACTATGCAGAGCTCATGCCTTTCATGCAACCTTTTTTTAAATCAGCATTAGTCGCATCATGCAAAACATATAGGCCAACATTTGTATCGCAACTAAAGTTGCATAAATAGCTCTAAATTAAGCACATATGAGCACCCGTTTCTTTGTTAACTGCTCAACACAGAATAGCCACGTGCTCACTCCCTCAAATCGTTAGGAGAAAATATTCTTTCTATTTTATTCAGCTATGTTCAATTGTATTCTTCATAGTATAAAATAATGCCATGGAATTCTAACAATCTTGTCTGCTAAAGGAACTAGTGTAGCCCACAGCCATTTGGCATAGCCACATCAAGACCTAGCTTAAGGACAACTCAGAGTATGCTACTCTGTTCTTCTGAAATAGACTACATTTTCTTCATATCATGTTTCTTTAGACCTGTCTAAAATAAATAATGGATATATTCCGAAGGTGTAAGCTATATTACATGGAGTTAATAGCTTTTTAAAAATGTAGATGTTCCAAAGGCCTGCATCGGTGTGGGCTGTGTGTGGAAGCCAGAAGATGCTAAATGTGTTTGTTAATTGTGGTCAATTACAATGAGACCGACAGTTATTTGCCGGATGGCAAAATTTCATGACTGCCAGCGTCTGGACTGTAAACACAGTAAAATCTTTGCAATTGTCGCATCTTGCGTTTTCATTGTGCCGGCGTATTTATCCTGTCTTGATTGAAAAGGTCCAATTTTGCGATCTTCCAAGATAAATGTGATCTCTGACGAGAGACAGGCTCTCCTCCATCTTGCGTTAAACGGTACAGTTGTCCGTTCACAATCCGGGGCAAGACTCTGTGTAATGAAATACGTCACGATGTAAACGGAGCATTCGTTAGAGAATGCATGAGGCAGTGTGACGGATGTCCTGACTACTGTGTATGCAATGTGATCTGTGTGGCTGAGGTCACCGGTTTGGATGTGTCGCACTCATGCACACGCACTCTCAAATGTTTTTGCCTCAAATCAAAGTTTATTTGTCACGTTTGCCGAAAACAACAGGTGTAGGTAGACATTACAGTGAAATGCTTACTTACAGGCTCTAACCAATAGTGCGAAAAAGGTGTTAGGTGAACAATAGGTAAGTAAAAAAGTAAAAACAACAGTAAGAAAGACTAGATACAGTAGCGACGCTATAAAAGTAGCGAGGCTACCGGTTAGTAAGGCTGATTGAGGTAGTATGTACACGTAGCTATGATTAAAGTGACTATGTATATATGATGAACAGAGTAGCAGTAGCGTAAAAGAGGGGTTGGCGGGTGGTGGGACACAATGCAGATAGCCTGGTTAGCCAATGTGCGGGAGCACTGGTTGGTTGGGCCAATTAGGTAGTATGTACATGAATGTATAGTTAGTGACTATGCATATATGCTGAACAGAGTAGCAGCAGTGTAAAAAGAGGGGTTGGGGGAGGCACACAATGCAAATAGTCCAGGTAGCCATTTGATGGCCCTTTCAGGAGTCTTATGAATTGGGGGTGTGTTAGTTGTGGATAATGTCCATTACTGTACACAGTCTGTTTTTATCTCTGTTTCCTCTCTGTAGCAATACTCGTTTTTATTATCCTCTGACATCAAATCAAATGTATTTATATAGCCCTTCGTACATCAGCTGATATCTCAAAGTGCTGTACAGAAACCCAGCCTAAAACCCCAAACAGCAAGCAATGCAGGTGTAGAAGCACCTCTGCCAAGTGCCTTCTTTCCCACTTCCTGCTCAGACAGGAAATGTGGGATTAGGCCAGAGCAGGAAGTATGGGTGGGAGAAGGACACCTGTATCCTAGGGAGATTTGAATATACAGTACAGGAAGCAGTGTTTCCTCTACATTTTTTTTTATTTTTTCGGCAGAGCGCAGACTCCTACACCAACACTCGTCTCAATAGAAACCAACAGAGACAAAAGGTGCAGCCTTATTGGCTGTAGGGGATCATTACTGGTAGTGTATCTTTTTCAGGAGTTTTTAAACCCTCTCCCAAATTAGAGGACTTGATTCTCTAACCTTGGCTTTGGCCCTTGAAATGCAACTCCTGCACTTAGAATCCACCCAGTGTAAGAGATTGACAGTGAAGGTCCTGCTGTTGTGGATCCTGGGAGAAATGTCCACCCCCTTATGCACACATCCTCCCTCTCTCGCATCTGGGATAATGATGTCACACTTGTTTACTTCCTGTGTGCTGAGAGAGAAGTGGCGCCCGCTTTGGGCATCACCGCTGCTACTGCAGCACATACAGCTGTTCAAACCCACTTGTCACTTCCATTACAATGTCTGTGTTGACTGACAGGCATAATTGCTGGGCAGATATCATGCAGGGAAGGCTTGATCGCTCACTGTAAGTCAAGCTGAGTGGTAATATTAGAAACAGATGGTGTGTGTGTGTCAGTCAGACACACACCATGAAAGAACCCCCCCCCCCTGTGTTTTGAATAGAGCCACATACTTTGTGTGGACAGTCCGTCTGCATAGTTCTACAAAGGGACAGCTGAGGCCAACTGGGATAACGAAGGCTGGAGTGTGTACTCTGAGGCAAACAAACACCAACTGTGTGGCCATGTTAACCACACAACGAGTCAGCATTTTTCACACCAGAGATATAGAGATATATAGTACCAGTGAAAAGTTTGGACAAACCTACGAATTCAAGGGTGTTTCTTTATTACTATTTTCGACATTGTAGAATAATAGTGAAGACATCAGAACAATGAAATAACACATATGGAATCATGTAGTAACCAAAAAAAGTGTTAAACAAATCAAATATTTTTGGGAGATTCTTCAAAGTAGCCACCCTTTGCCTTGACCGCTTTGCATCCTCTTGGCATTCTCTCAACCAGCTTCACCTGGAATGCTTTTCCAACTCATCCCAAACCATTTCAATTGGGTTGAGGTTGGGATATTGTGGAGGCCAGGTCATCTGATGCAGCACTCCATCACTCTCCTTGGTCAAATAGTCTTAACACAGCCTGGAGGTGTGTTGGGTCATTGTCCTGTTGAAATACAAATGGCAGTCCCACTAAGCGCGAACCAGATGGGATGGCGTATTTCTGCAGAATGCTGTGGTAGCTATGCTGGTTAAGTGTGCCTTGAATTCTAAATATATCAGACTGTGTCACCAGCAGAGCACCATCACACCTCCACCTCCATGCTTCACGGTGGGAACCACACATGCAGAGATCATCCGTTCACCTACTCTGCGTTTCACAAAGACACGCGGTTGGAACCAAAAATCTCAAATTTGGACTAATCAGCATTTATTTAGGCTGCAATCTGAGGTGCAGTTACCTCCTAATGAACTTATCTTCTGCAGCAGAGGTGCCTCTGGGTCTTCCTTTCCTGTGCGGTCCTCATGAGAGCCACTTTCATCATAGCGCTTGATGGGTATTGCGACTGCACTTGAAGAAACTTTATAAGTTCTTGACATTTTCCACATCGACAGACCTTCATGTCTTGAAGTAATGGACTGTCATTTCTGTTTTGGTTATTTGCCATAATATGGACTTGGTCTTATTCCAAATAGGCTATCTTCTGTATACCACCCCTACCTTGTCACAACACAACTGATTGGCTAAAACGCATTAAGAAGGAAATTCCACAAATTAACTTTCAACAAGGCACACCCGTTAATAGAAATGCATTCCAGGTGACTACCTCATTAAAGCTGGTTGAGAGAATGCCAAGCGTGTGCAAAAATTGTCATGAAGGCAAAGAGTGGCTACAAATATATTTTGATTTTGTTTAACACTTCTTTTGGTTACTACATGATTCCATATGTGTTATTCATAGTTTTGATGTCTACACTATTATATACTGGAATGTAGAGAATAGTAAAAATAAACGTTGAATGAGTAGGTGTGTCCCAACTTTTCACTGGTACGGTTTATATTTTTTGGGGCACTTTACTGAACAGATAGAGGAAGACCGTGGGGAAAGATTGTCAAAGGGCAGAAGGCCAAATTCAAACCTATCCCAACACTGTAGACGTGTGCCAGAGGTTGACCAGCCAGGCCACGAGTCGGCATTATTATTATTTTTTACATTAAACTAATCTTCCATCCTATATGATTGATTTGAATCATGTTTAACATAAGAGTCGGCGTTCTTTCTGGACATGAGACCAACTCGGTTGTGATTTGTCTGAATCGGCATACGGGACTAGCCTGGTGATTTGGTGAATCATAACGCGAGTCGGGATTTTGATTAGCTTTGGTCTGTGACTCGACCTGTGGAAGTGCGCTGCTCCTCATTTTACGTGCGTACGTTTGTCACAAGCTACTTGTGTTAGCTTCTTTAGCTTGATTCAATTTGCTCAGCCCAGTGTGTCTAAGTTCTCCACACCCAGGCGCTGAAACCACTCCCTGTGACGGTGAGATTGATCTCGCTCTGTCTGTGTCCAGCGACACAGTCCATGTGATTTCCCTACAGCGCTATGAGAACAAGCGTCATCAATCCATAGGTCCCATTTGTCACTCTGGTAATGGCCCTTGCTGAGCTGAATTTCAGCCATCTTCTTTTTGTCTCCACTTTAAAACAACAACAAAAAAAATGGTGAATCAAATCAGATTCTTTTTTTTTCTTCTCCTATTCTCTCCTCTCCAAGACATAAAAGCTTGGTCCTGACTTGGCTTCATTTGACCTCCTTTGACCTGATTGGGACGAAGGGAGAGACACACCAGAGGTAAGAGACACCTTTAACCCCTTCCTTTAGTGTGCTGTTTTAGTCAGTTGCCTGCCACCACTACATAGCTAGGTGGTCGTAGATGTTAGTTGATGGCGATAGGACTTGGCAAGACGGCACAAACTAATCTGGAACGACCGGGCTAGCCAGTACACGGACTCTATCGAAAGAATTGGAATGGGAGCCAATCTGACCCCTGTAGTTGTATAACAATATGGACATTTTTAGAAGATGGAACCCACTACCCTGGTGTTGCCAGCACCATGCTCTAACTCTGAGCCGTTGGAACCAGTCATGGACATTTACAAAAAATCATGATGTACCATGACTCTTCTGACAATCTCCACAGTGAAAGAGAGGCTCTTGCTCATTGAAATAGAATTACTAGAATGGCCATTCCTGTTCAAAATGTTGTGCTATTAGGCCTCCCGGGTGGCTCAGTGGTCTAAGGCTGTGCCACCAGAGACTCTGGGTTCGAGCCCAGGCTCTGTCGCAGCCGGCTGCGACCGGCATGTCCGTGGAGCGACGCACCAACTGGCCTAGCGTCGTCCGGGTTAGGGAGGGTTTGGCGGGTAGGGATATCCTTGTCTCATCGCGCACTAGCGACTCCTGTGGGGGGGTCGGGCGCAGTGCCCGCTAACCAAGGTTGCCAGGTGCACGATGTTTCCTCCGACACATTGGTGCGGCTGGCTTCCGGGTTGGATGCGCGCTGTGTTAAGAAGCAGTGCGGCTTGGTTGGGTTGTTTTTCAGGTGGACGCATGGCTCTCAACCTTTGTCTCTCCCGAGCGATGAGACAAGACTGTAACTACTAGCAATTGGATTTCACGAAAAAGGGGGGGAAAAAAAAAAAATACAATGTTATTCTATTTCAATGCTCTTGCTCTGTGCCTGTTTTTTTTCTTCTGTAAGTTGAAGGAAGAAAGACCGAGGACAGACAGGGGAGGGAGTTGGGGGGGAGAGAGAGGGGCTGCGTGTCCCTGATGTCACCCCATTCCCGACATAGCCCTGGTCAAAAAGTAGTGCACTGTGTTGGGAATCGGGTGACATTTGGGACGTAGTCTGTGTGGCTGCCTGAGGGGTGTAGGGAACAAGTCCCCCCCCCCTCCGCACCGGCCTGTTCCCGGGAAGTGGAGGAGTAGCGTTGAAGTGATTTTTGTCACGCGTCCTCTGAGAGTCTGTGTCCTGCGCTGTCTTGTCCCCTTGACCACCACTGTGAAGAGCTTGCTCTCTCATGTCTCCAGGCTGTCACACTTGTCTTCCCTCATTGCGGTGTGTGTGTGTGTGTGTGTGTTTCCCAATCCTGGTCATCCAGGGGGACCCAGAGGGGTGCACGTTTTTGTTCTAGCCCCTCACGAACACAACCAACCCAACGAGTCATTGAGCCTTTTGATAAGTCAAATCAGGTGTCTTCGCGCTGGACTAGAACAAAACCGTGCACCCCTCTGGGTCCCCAAGAACCGAGACATATCAGAGGAGGTAGGACAGCGGTGTGGCTCAGCGGTAGTGCTGCAGTCTACCAAGCACATTTAGTCCAGGAGCAACGTGGAATCCTACCCCAAACACTTTCTTCCTTCTACAACCTTTAGCCTACATCTACATTCCTAACTGATTAAAGAGACGAATACAGCAGTAGGATGGGGGGGGGGTTGTAGGTTGGAAACCGTGACAAATTGGGGTTGAGGGGGGCAGGCTAGTCATGTGCCATGTCAGTGTATTTCGAGACTTCTACTCATTCCTTGAGGATGAGATGCTTTCGCTGTGGGAATGAGGGTCGACTTGCAGAGCGACACACACACACACACACACACACACACACACACACACACACACACACACACACACACACACACACACACACACACACACACACACACACACACACACACACACACACACACACACACAAGCAGCCATCTGAAGTGGACCTTTTTATAGTAAACCAAACCTACGCTACCAGTCCCACTCTGCCCTGTCACTGTGTGTGTGTGTTCCAGTGCATGTGACCGCACACACTCAATCTACGCAGCAGCTGTTTTGTTTGGGAAGAAGCACTCGTGATCGTTGTGTGTTTTGGTCTAGGCCGGCTAATTAGTTGGCGTGTGTCTTGGCCTGTAATTTACACCAACCCATACTCCAGCTTCCTCTAAGGGTATATAGGAGGCAGGGTGAAGTTTCATCTAGATGCTTATCTTGGGTCAGTTTAGCATTTCCCCCACTAATGGATAAGGTTAGGATTGGGGAGTCGAAGGTGATCCTAGATCTGTACCTACGGGGGGGAAAAAAACTCTTAACTAGGGGAGGTTTGGGGTGAAGTGTGTCACTATAGACCATGTACTACTGACTGGCAGGATGCTATTGTTGCTACGGTCTCCATGGAGATGTGTGTGTGTGACTGACCGTGTGTGTGTCTGCGTCTGTCCTTTTTAAAAGCTAACCATCCCCTTTGGTGGTGAGGGAATCTGACTCTTGAAGATGGAGAGTCAAGCCCTCGGGAGATGAAAATGAACTAGCGGGGAACAGTATAGTTGTTTGCGTGTGTATATGGGTACGTCCCAAATTCCCTGTGAATGTTGTGTGTGTGGGGGGGGGGGGAGACATGTTGCACACCCTTCAGGGGCAGGCTGGCATTCCTGAATATTATGCCAGAGAATGGCCGGAAGGCCGGTGGTGACACGGCGGACGTGAAGGTGGCACGGCTGACGGACAGACAGACATACTAACGATAGTTGCTAGAGTCAGGAGGCCTAATAAAACCAGACTGTGTGTTTGGCGTGTGCGCATGTGGACGTGCCTGTGGACGTGTGTGCAATGTGCCAGTTACCAGTAACCAATTCCCAGCCAGTTGTCAGAGGTCAAGAGGTCAGAGGCTGGCTGGAGCAGCTGGCAGGAGCTGGGGCTGCTGGGATGAATGATGACATTCTCAGCTGTTCTGGGGTCTGTGCTGTGGTGCCAGTCTGTGCTGTCTGTTGGCCTATAGGGAGACGGTGAGGTGTGGATTGGACAGCACTATACCCACTGTGTTCTATGTTCCCTAACAGGTGTCTGTGTGTGTGTTGCACTACGGACACACCACGGTTAGACGCTGACCCTGAAATACTAGGATAGCTAGTAAAAGAGAGACCGACCTAGTACGAATATAAACGTACAGCATCGTTCTTATTGAGCCGATATGCTAGCTGCCAAGCCAGTGTTACTCTGCAAGGAGATTTGAGGACTTTTAACACATTAGTGGGTTATTTCTGTGCTGGGTGACTGCACTTCCATTGTGTGTGTGTGTGTGTGACTGTTTTTTTTTTACCCTCGTGAATAGTCTCTGTCTAATTGGCTGGATGATGATTGCCCCGATATGAAAATCAAACCCAGCAGTGATATTTGCCAGCGATGAACAAACTGATGGTTGTTGCGAGCCTGGAAACGATATGTTACTCATTACCCACGGATATTAGTGATGAACATTCTGATATCAGAACGTTTATGGTTGCAGAGCTACTGGTTATCACCATACGTAAATGCCTATTTGTTCCTGCGTCGTACATTTCCGTGGTAGTTAGCTTTTTCCAAGGACCATGCACAACGGAAATGAATGATATCATGTGCCATTTAGCAGAGCTATGTAATGGCTCAGTGGCACAGCGTTTACTGTAAACAATCAAATCAAAGGGTGCGGCAGGGTAGCCTAGTGGTTAGAGCGTTGGCCTAGTAACCGAAGGTTGCAAGTTCGAATCCCCGAGCTGACAAGGTTCAAATCGGTCGTTCTGCCCCTGAACAAGGCAGTTAACCCAGTGTTCCCAGGCCGTCATTGAAAATAAGAATTTGTTTTTAACTGACTTGCCTAGTTACATAAAGGTACAATTTTAAAAAATCGAGGAAGATCACAAGATGGATCAAATCAAATGTTATTTGTTGCAAGCACATGGTTAGCAGATGTTAATGCGAGTGTAGCAAAATGCTTGTGCTTCTGGTTCCCACCGTGCAGTAATATCTAACAATTTCACAACAACTACCTTGTACACACAAGTGTAAAGGAATTAATATGAATATGTACATATAAATATATGGATGAGCGATGGCCGAGCGGCATAGGCAAGATGCAGTAGATGGTATAGAATACAGTATATACATATGAGATGAGTAATGTAGGGTATGTAAACATTATTTAAAGTGACTAGTGATATATTTATTACATCCAATTTTTAATTATTAAAGTGGCTAGACAGATGAGTCAGTATGTTGGCAGAAGCCACCCAGTGTTAGTGATGGCCGTTTAACAGTCTGATGGCCTTGAGATAGAAGCTGTTTTTCAGTCTCTCGGTCCCAGCTTTGATGCACCTGTACTGACCTCGCCTTCTGGATGATAGCGAGGTGAACAGGCAGTGGCTCAGGTGGTTGTTGTCCTTGATGATCTTTTTGGCCTTCCTGTGACATCGGGTGGTGCAGGTGTCCTGGAGGGCAGGTAGTTTGCCCCCGGTGATGCGTTGTGCAGACCTCACTACCCTCTGGAAAGCCTTACGGTTGAGGGCGGAGCAGTTGCTGTACCAGGCGGTGATACAGCCCGACAGGATGCTCTCGATTGTGCATCTGTATTGTGTTGTATGTGTCGAACTGCTTTGCTTTATCTTGGCCAGGTCGCAGTTGCAAAATGAGAACTTATTCTCAACTGGCCTACCTGGTTAAATAAAGGTGAAATTAAAATAAATAAATTGACTCTATAGATTTTTATTATTCATGTGTAAACACGTCTTAAAACCATAATTACACGTTGACATTATTGGGTGTTTTGTATAGATTAGTGACACAATCTTTTAATTGAATCCATTTTTAAATTCGGGCTGTAACGCAGCAAAATGTGCGAAAGGTCCAGGGGTGTGAATACTTTCTGAAGGCACTGTATTTGCATAGTTACGTGGCTGCTATGGGGGCAGGGCTGTTGGTAGGGCTGTTGCTATGGAGCAACCTGCTGACTGCTGCAAACACCAGCTGACTTCTAGCTGCTGCTGCCTCTGGGTGTGGGAGCGTATCATCTGGTCAGCTCCTCTCTCCTTTTCTCTGTCGTTCGTTCTTTTCCCGTCGCCCCCTGTCTTTGTCTTGCTTTCTCCCTCCCTTCATGTCTCTCTCTCTTTCTCTCCTCTTTATCTCTGTTTTCTCTCTCTCTCTCTCTCTCTCCCCTCTCTCTCTCTCTCTCTCCCCCCTCCTGTTTTTAATTGCCCTTGTATGCCAGAGTCACTCTGTGTGATCTTCAACTCGCTCTGCTCTCCTCTTTTCCTTCGCTGCCTGCTGGCTGTCAGTCGTGCTTGACCGGTGCCGTTTTGTCAGTCTGGCCCTCCCCCCTACTCATATTCTAATGGTCTATTCCCTCCCCCCCTACTCATATCCTAATGGTCTATTCCCTCCCCCATCATCTCTCCGTCTCTGTCCTCCTCTCTCTCCCACTTCCCCCATCCTTCCCATTATCTGCCTATTGTAGGAAGTGTTTTTGTTCTAGCTTTCTTTTAAAGGAACAAAAGGTGGCAAAATGTCTCTGTATTGGATCTCTGCTTCGTTCTATGCATTTTGTTGATTTTAAATTTAGGCTGTATGTCATTTGTGTGTTTTTTTTTCTCCCATTGAGGATGTCACCAAGGGATGTTGATATATTGTGTGGTGTTGAATCAGGGCAAGGTCATGTTCATTAGGCACTAAACCTTTGGGTAACATCAGAACAGTGTTTACAGTGTGCCCTAATGAACACAACCTTGGCCTGGAGTAAGTTCCTCTCGATTTAGTCTCCCGAACACAAAGGGTCCAGGGCCTGTATATTAAGCGTCTCAGACTAGGTGTTCTGTCCTCCCTGTCCCATCTAATCTTAGTCATTATCATCTAAAAAGGGAAAAACTGATCCTAGATCAGCACTCCTACTCCAAGAGGCTTTTTGAATACGGGGCCTCCTCGCCCGAATGTACTTTGGACTGTGGCCTTGTCGGTGGATCTCTTTCAGAGCCCGTGTGGAGACGATGTTCTCCTTTTTGCACGCTGTGCGGGGTTGTAGCCTGCTAGGCCATATACAGTAGTCTTACAGTGTTGAACTGATGACGTTCTCAGCCCACATCTTAATGATCTCTTTGCCCCACCCTCACTGTGCCAAACGGCCCGTTTCATTGGCTGACTGAGCATGGTGGATGAGGCCTGTTTGCCTAGAGGGGATAGAGAGGGGTGAAATGAAATGAGCGCTGCCATGTGCTCTGAAATAGCCACCATTCATTCATTCACACTCACCTGCCTGCTTTGTCGCACAGGCAGTCAAAGCACTTGAGAGCAGTAATACCAACTGTGTTTGGCCTACTCGTATAACCCCACCCCCTTCTACCATTTGGGAGAATCCGGCCACACCCTTATCCATGTTCCAGAACTGGACCCAAGGGGGGGGGGTGTTGTCTGCTGTGAGACGACGTGTCACTGCTGCCTCTGTTTTATTAGCCCCTCAGTCCTCCACACACACACACACACATGAGGGAGTTGGTGGTGTGTGTGAGAGCATTGTGTGGGTGGGTGGGGTACGATGCCAAAATTAGACTGCACCCACACCCATTTTTAGAAGTTTGGTTTATGGAAACATCTATTCAGCCATTACTCATGATGGCACAATGGTGTTTTCATACAGCCTACGTCATAGTCGCCGACTCTACTGCTTCCTCTTTTTGAACCACAAAAGGGTTATCAATTCTCAGTGTTGGAGAGGGTGAAGCTAGTACAGAAAGGTGAGCTCTGTGTGTGTTTGTGCACTTACCATGGTCTTGTCCAGTGGGCACGACACGTCCGAGAATGTTCCAAAACCAAGCGATGCAGTATCTGAACTTGTTCAGTAAGAAACGAGCGCTCCTTTTCCGTTTGCAAAACGTTCTGCTCCGGTTAGCTCTAATGAACAGAACCCAGGACAAACCAAATAAACAATGTTCTGGTTCCCTACTCGTACGCAAAGTGAGTTCACGAGGAGATTGCAGAGTACCGCCTAGTCTCCTCTATGATGTAATGGGCCATTCCACAGTAACAACATGATGACGCAAACGGCACAAAGTGTCATTCTGTTACCAGACTTTGCGTCTGTTCTGTTCTTCAAGTAAATGTCTTTTTTTCGTGACGTTCTCTGTGGAAATTGGAACTCTGGCGTCTCTCCACTTTAATTCACGTTCAGTGCATACATTTTTAAAGTGGAAAAATCTGAGTTTCATTATCGTTTCTGTTAAGCATGGAATTGTCCTAATGCCTTCTCCCCCTCTCTCGTTCCCTCCTCCCTCCCAGTCTCTTCCTAATTTTCTCTCTCGTTCCCTCCCTATTTATCTCTCCCTCATGCTCACTCCTTCCCTCCTCTCTCTGCCGAACTCTCCTTCCATTCTTTCGCCCTCCCTACGTTCTGCTCTATCAATCCTCACCTCTCCTTGTACCCGGTCTCTCGCCATTCGTTTAGGAAGGAGTATAACTAGTCAGTAGCACAACTGAACGCATTAAACCGAAATGTCTTCTGCATTGAATGAACCCTCTGAATCAGATTGTTGCGGGGAGGGCTGCCTTAATCAACGTCCACGGCACCCGGGGGAGCAGTTGTTGTTGTTGGGGGTTAACTGCCTTGCTCAAGGGCAGAACGACAGATTTGAACCACCAGACATTCAAACCAGCGACTTTTGGGTTACTGGCCCAGCGCTCTTAACCGCTTGGCTACCTGCCACTTATCTCTCTCTGTGCCTCCCCCTTTCAAGTATACTTATATAGGGGTCAACTGGTTTGCATGGGAAGTGTGAGTGGCAAGCTGATTTTCTATTCAGATTACACGGAAGTCAACCAAACAGCCTGGTTAAACACTGTTCAACTTGTTCTACTAGGCTACGTAACTTTGGCCTGCATTTATCTCTGTCATTGTGAAATATGTAGTTTTTCCCAATTCACATTGTATACAGCTTGTGGGGGGGTGTGTGGTTCTATACAGATGCATTGACTACAGGTTAGGGTTGTACACCTCCTGACTTGCCTGTCAGTGAGCATCCCGTGTATGACCTTTGACGCTGACTCTTGACCCCCCCCCCCGTAGGCCAACATCACATCCCGTTCCCTTCTCTATATGAAACGCTCTTCGCCTTTGCCCAGCTTGAGCACTCGAGAGTACATTGACAGTTTGTTCTGTTCTCTATTCCCAGTCTCATGGTTAAGCATTGGGAGTCAGCCATTGCCTTTAATTTAGAGTGCTTTTCCAGAACAGTCCCCCTTTCTCTTTCCTCTCTCTGCCCCCCTTTCTCTTTCCTCTCTCTGCCCCCTTTCTCTTTTCTCTCTCTGCCCCCCTTTCTCTTTTCTCTCTCTGCCCCCTTTCTCTTTTCTCTCTCTGCCCCCTTTCTCTTTTCTCTCTCTGCCCCCTTTCTCTTTCTTTTCTCTCTCTGCCCCCCTTTCTCTTTTCTCTCTCTGCCCCCTTTCTCTTTCTCTCTCTGCCCCCTTTCTCTTTTCGCTCTCTGCCCCCTTTCTCTTTTCGCTCTCTGCCCCCTTTCTCTTTTCGCTCTCTGCCCCCTTTTTTTTCGCTCTCTGCCTCCCTTTCTCTTTTCGCTCTCTGCCTCCCTTTCTCTTTTCGCTCTCTGCCTCCCTTTCTCTTTTTTCGCTTTTCTCTGCCTCCCTTTCTCTTTTCGCTCTCTGCCCCCTTTCTCTTTTCGCTCTCTGCCCCCCTTTCTTTTTTCTGCCCCCTTTCTCTTTTCGCTCTCTGCCCCCCTTTCTCTTTTCTCTTTCGCTCTGCCCCCCTTTCTTTTCGCTCTCTCTTTCTCTTTTCGCTCTCTGCCCCCTTTCTCTTTTCGCTCTCTGCCCCCCTTTCTCTTTTCGCTCTCTGCCCCCTTTCTCTTTTCGCTCTCTGCCCCCTTTCTCTTTCGCTCTCTGCCCCCTTTCTCTTTTCGCTCTCTGCCCCCCTTTCTCTTTTCGCTCTCTGCCCCCTTTCTCTTTTCGCTTTCTGCCCCCTTTCTCTTTTTTCGCTCTCTGCCCCCTTTCTCTTTTCGCTCTCTGCCCCCCTTTCTCTCTGCTCTCTGCCCCCTTTCTCTTTTCGCTCTCTGCCCCCCTTTCTCTTTTCGCTCTCTGCCCCCCTTTCTCTTTTTTCTGCCCCCCTTTCTCTGCCCCCCTTTCTCTTTTCGCTCTCTGCCCCCTTTCTCTTTTCGCTCTCTGCCCCCCTTTCTCTTTTCGCTCTCTGCCCCCCTTTCTCTTTTCGCTCTCTGCCCCCTTTCTCTTTTCGCTCTCTGCCCCCTTTCTCTTTTCGCTCTCTGCCCCCCTTTCTCTTTTCTCGCACTCTGTCCCTCTTCTCTCCCACCTCGGAGGCACAGGCCGAACCAAACTGGTGGCCTAGTGTGGGGCAGATGTACGTGTATGTGTTTCCTGTGTACCCCTCCCACTGTGGCAGAGGCTTAACACCACAACAGCCCCAGTGGGGCGACCTCTGAACCCTGAGGTGGCCCCAGTTCTGACCCCGGTGGTGATGGGAGACAGATGAGGAATTGTCATGCTCAGGCTTCTTATAGACACACTGGTCTGGAGAGAGAGTGATATAGGGAGACGCGGGGAGAGGGAGACGCGGGGGAGAGGGAGACGCGGGGGGGGAGAGGGAGACGCGGGGGAGAGGGAGACGCGGGGGGGAGAGGGAGACGCGGGGGAGAGGGAGACGCTGGGGGGGGAGAGGGAGACGGGGGAGAGGGAGACGCGGGGGAGAGGGAGGCGGGGGAGAGGGAGGCGGGGGAGAGGGAGACGCGGGGGAGAGGGAGACGCGGGGGGAGAGACGCGGGGGGGAGAGACGGGGGAGAGACGCGGGGGGAGAGGGAGACGGGGAGGGGGGGGAGAGGGGGGGGAGGGAGGGAGGAGGGAGACGGGGGAGAGAGGGAGACGAGAGAAGGCGAGACGGGGGAGGGAGCGAAAGAGGGAGAGGAGGGCGGGGAGAGACAGAGGGAGAGAGAGGGAGACTCGGTGAGAGACAGAGGGAGAGAGACGCAGGGAGAAGGAGAGACAGGGAGAGAAGGCGAGACGGAGGGAGGGAGCGAAAGAGGGAGATTCGGGGAGAGGGGGAGAGGAGGGAGAGGAGAGACGGAGAAAGAGGGAGGAGGGAGAGACTGAGAGAAAGGAGGAGGGTGAGAAGGAGAGACAGAGAAAGAGGGAGAGACTGAGAGGGAGGGAGGAAGGGAGGGAGCGAAAGAGGGAGATTCGGGGAGAGAGTAGTGAGAAAGGGAGAAGCAGGGTGAGAAAGGGAGAGGCGGGGAGAGAGAGGGAGGGAGACGCGGGGGAGAGAGGGAGGGAGACGCGGGGAGAGAGGGAGGGAGACGCAGGGATAGAGAGGGAGGGAGACGCGGGGATAGAGGGAGACGCTTGTATAGAGGGACGCGGGGAGAGGGAGACGCGGGGATAGAAGGAGAGACGGACGGAGGGAGGGAGAAGGAGAGACCTGGGGAGAGAAGGTGAGACCTGGGGATAGAAGGAGAGACTGGGAGAGGGAGGGTAAAGGAGAGGGAGGGAGCGAAAGAGGGAGATTCGGGGAGAGAAAGGGAGACGCGGAGAGAGTGGGAGACGCGGAGAGAGTGGGAGACGCGGGGAGTGGGAGACGCCGGGAAAGGGAGATGCGGGGAGAGAGAGAGAGAGACGCGGGGAGAGGGAGAAGCGGGAGAGCGAGAGGGAGACGCGGGGTGAGGGAGATGCGGGGAGAGAGAGGGAGACTCGGGGAGAATGAGAAGGAGAGACGGGGAGAGAAGGCGAGACCTGGGGATAGAAGGAGAGACAGAGGGAGGGAGCGAAAGAGGGAGATTCGGGGAGAGAGTGAGAGAAGCGGGGAGAGAGTGAGAGAAGCGGGGAGAGAGTGAGAGAAGCGGGGAGAGAGTGAGAAGCGGGGAGAGAGTGAGAGAAGCGGGGAGAGAGTGAGAAGCGGGGGGAGAGAGAGAGAAGCGGGGAGAGAGAGAGAGAAGCGGGGAGAGAGAGAGAGAAGCGGGGAGAGAGAGAGAGAAGCGGGGAGAGAGAGAGAGAAGCGGGGAGGAGAGAGAAGCGGGAGAGAGAGAGAGAGAAGCGGGGAGAGAGAGAGAGAAGCGGGGAGAGAGAGAGAGAAGGGAGAGAGAGAGAGAAGGGAGAGAGAGAGAGAAGGGGAGAGAGAGAGAGAAGCGGGGAGAGAGAGAGAGAAGCGGGGAGAGAGAGAGAGAAGCGGGGAGAGAGAGAGAGAAGCGGGGAGAGCGGGAGAGAAGCGGGGAGTGAGGGAGACACTGGAAGAGAGAGGGAGACGCAGGGAGAAGGAGAGACAGGGAGAGAAGGAGAGTCTGAGAGAAAGGGAAATGAGAGAGAGAGGGACACGGCAGGGGGGGCGAGAAAGGGATAGAAAGGGAGACACAGGGAGGGAGAGAAAGGGAGACACAGGGAGGGAGAGAAAGGGAGACAGGGAGGGAGAGAAAGGGAGACACAGGGAGGGAGAGAAAGGGAGACACAGGGAGGGAGAGAAAGGGAGACACAGGGAGGGAGAGAAAGGGAGACACAGGGAGGGAGAGAAAGGGAGACACAGGGAGGGAGAGAAAGGGAGACACAGGGAGGGAGAGAAAGGGAGACACAGGGAGGGAGAGAAAGGGAGACACAGGGAGGGAGAGAAAGGGAGACACAGGGAGGGAGAGAAAGGGAGACACAGGGAGGGAGAGAAAGGAGACACAGGGAGGGAGAGAAAGGGAGACACAGGGAAGGAGAGAAAGGGAGACACAGGGAGGGAGAGAAAGGTAGACACAGGGAAAGAGAGAGAAAGGGAGACACAGGGAAAGAGAGAGAAAGGGAGACACAGGGAGGGAGAGAAAGGGAGACACAGGGAGGGAGAGAAAGGGAGACACAGGGAGGGAGAGAAAGGGAGACACAGGGAGGGAGAGAGAGAGGGAGACACAGGGAGAGAGAGGGAGACACAGGGAGAGAGAGGGAGACGCGGGGAGGGAGGGAGACACAGGGAGAGAGAGAGGGAGAGACACAGGGGGAGAGAGAGGGAGACACAGGGGAGAGGGAGAAAGGGAGAGAGAGGGAGGGAGAGAGACACGGGGAGGGAGAGAAAGGGAGACACAGGGAGGGAGAGAAAGGGAGACACAGGGGGGGAGAAAGGGAGACACAGGGAGGGAGAGAGGGAGACACGGGGAGTGGGAGGGAGACACGGGGAGGGAGAGAAAGGGAGACACAGGGGGGAGAGAAAGGGAGACACAGGGAGGGGAGAAAGGGAGACGAGAGGGAGGGAGGCGAGGGAGATGTGGGGAGAGAGAGAAGGGAGACACAGGGAGAGGGAGAGGGAGACACAGGGAGAGAAGGGGAGACACTGGGGATAGAAGGAGAGACAGAGGGAGGGAGCGAAAGAGGGAGATTCGGGGAGCGAAGGAGGGAGACTGAGAAGGAGGGAGACTGAGAAGGAGGGAGACTGAGAAGGAGGGAGACTGAGGAGGGAGAGGAGGGAGAAGGAGATGGGGAGAGAAGGAGGGAGAAGGAGAGACTGAGAGAGAGGGGGGGGAGAGACGGTGAAAAAGGGAGAGATGGAGAGAAAGGGAGAGACGCGGGGAGAAGGAGAGGGAGAGAAGCGGGGAGAGAGGGAGAGAAGCGGGGAGAGAGGGAGACACTGGAAGAGAGAGGGAGACTCAGAAGGAGAGAAGGAGAGACAGGGAGAGAGGCGAGACCTGGGGATAAAGGGAAATGAGAGCGAAAGAGGGAGACGGGGGCGAAGGAGGGAGACTGGAGGGGAAAGGGAGAGAAAGGGAGACTGGGGAGGGAGAGAAAGGGAGACAGGGGATGGGGAGGGAGACACGGGGAGGGAGAGAAAGGGAGACAGGGGAGGGAGAGAAAGGGAAACGGGGAGGGAGAGAGAAAGGGAGACACGGGGAAAGAGAGAGAAAGGGAGACGCGGGGAGGGGAAAGGGAGACGCGGGGAGGGGAGAAAGGGAGACGCGGGGAGGGAGAGAAAGGGAGACACGGGGAAGAGAGAAGGGAGACGCGGGGAGGGAGAGAAAGGGAGACGCGGGGAGGGAGAGAAAGGGAGACGCGGGGAGAGAGAAAGGGAGACGGGGGGAGAGAGGAGACGCGGGGGGGAGGAGGGAGACGCGGGGGGGAGAGAGAGGGAGAAAGCGGGGAGAGGAGAAAGGGAGACGCAGGGGGGACAAGGGGGGAGAAAGGGGAAAGACACGGGGAAAGGGAGAGAAAGGGAGACACGGGGAGGGAGAGAAAGGGAGACACGGGGAGGGAGGGAGGGAGAGAGAAAGGGAGACAGGGGGAGACGGGGAGAGAAAGGGAGACGCTGGGAAAGGAGAGAAAGGGAGATTCGGGGAAAGGGAGAGAAAGGGAGACTCGGGGAAAGGGAGAGAAAGGGAGAGGGAGGGAGAGAAAGGGAGACGCGGGGAGAGGGAGACACAGGGAGACGAGGGAGAGGGGAGAGAGGGAGACGCGTGGGGAGGGGAGAAAGGGAGACGCGGGGAGGGAGAGAAAGGGAGACTCGGGGAAAGGGAGAGGGAGAGCGGGGAGACGCGGGGAAAGGGAGAGAAAGGGAGACTCGGGGAAAGGGAGAGAAAGGGAGACTCGGGGAAAGGGAGAGAAAGGGAGACGCGGGGAGAGGGAGACACAGGGAGGGAGAGAGGGAGACGCGGGGAGAGAGGGAGACGCGTGGAAAGGGGGAGAAAGGGAGACGCGGGGAGGGAGAGAAAGGGAGAGAGAGGGAGACGCGGGGAGAGAGGGAGACGCGGGGAGAGAGGGAGACGCGGGGAGAGAGGGAGACGCGGGGAGAGAGGGAGACGCGGGGAGAGAGGGAGACGCGGGGAGAGGGAGGGAGACGAGACGGGGGAGAGGGAGACGCGGGGAGAGGGAGAGAGGGGGAGAGGGAGAGCGGGGAGAGGGAGACGCGGGGAAAGGGAGAGAAAGGGAGACGCGGGGAAAGGGAGAGAAAGGGAGACGCGGGGAAAGGGAGAGAAAGGGAGACGCGGGGAAAGGGAGAGAAAGGGAGACGCGGGGAAAGGGAGAGAAAGGGAGACGCGGGGAAAGGGAGAGAAAGGGAGACGCGGGGAAAGGGAGAGAAAGGGAGACGCGGGGAAAGGGAGAGAGGGAGACGCGGGGAGGAGAGAAAGGGAGACGCGGGGAAAGGGAGAGAAAGGGAGACGCGGGGGGAGAGGGAGACGCGGGGAGGGAGAGAGGGAGACGCGGGGAGGGAGAGAGGGAGACGCGGGGAGGGAGAGAGGGAGACGCGGGGAGGGAGAGAGGGAGACGCGGGGAGGGGAGAGAGAGAGGGAGACGGGGGGAGGGAGAGAGGGAGACGCGGGGAGAGGGAGAAGGGAGACGGGGGAGCGGGAGAGAGGGGGAGACGCGGGGAGGGGAGAGAGGGAGAAGCGGGGAGGGGGGAGGGAGACGCGGGGAGAGCGGGGGAGACGCGGGGAGAGGGGGAGACGCGGGGAAGCGGGGGAGACGCGGGGAGAGGGGGAGACGCGGGGGAGAGGGGAGCGTCGCGGGGGAGAGGGGGAGCGTCGCGGGGAGAGGGGGAGCGTCGCGGGGAGAGGGGGAGCGTCGCGGGAGAGGGGGAGCGTCGGGGAGAGGGGGAGCGTCGCGGGGAGAGGGGGAGCGTCGCGGGGAGAGGGGGAGCGTCGCGGGGAGAGGGGAGCGTCGCGGGAGAGAGGGAGCGTCGCGGGGAGAGGGGGAGCGTCGGGGGAGAGAGGGAGCGTCGCGGGGAGAGAGGGAGCGTCGCGGGGAGAGAGGGAGCGAAGGAATGAAAGGGGACGAGGGAGGGAGGGAGGGAAGGAATGAAAGGGGACGAGGGAGGGAGGGAAGGAATGAAAGGGGACGAGGGAGGGAGGGAAGGAATGAAAGGGGACGAGGGAGGGAGGGAGGGAGGGAGGGAAGGAAAGGAGGTGAGGGAGGGAAGGAGAATAGAGTCCTCTGATACATTGAAAAGCAAAAGGCCATGGGAGATGTTTTTGTGATGACTCACATAGAACACTGTCTGTTTCAGGTAGTGGTGATGCCCCCGGTTGTAAATCAATCATGCACTTAGTAACAGGTGTTCTAACAGCCTTAAGTGAATTGATTAGCACCTGGGACCCTGATTTAAAAGCGTAGGGTGTGAGACATGCATTTGACCATCTTCACACACCTCACCTTTTATTTCTCACTTATTGAAAAAAAGTACTGCTTTTATTTTCTAATTAATACAATTCGGTGTGTTAACGATCTATCATGGTCCAAACTAGAGGTCGACCAACTATGATTTTTCAACGCTGATACCGATTAATCAGACTATTTTTATTTATTTATTTGTAATAATGACAATTACAACAATACTGAATGAACACTTATTATAACTTTTAATATAATACATCAATTAAATCAATTTAGCCTCAAGTAAATAATGAATTTGGTTTAAATAATGCAAATAATGTTGGAAAAGAAAGTAAAAATGCAATATGTGCTATGTAAGAATGCTAACGTTTAAGTTCCTTGCTCAGAACATGAGAACATATGAAAGCTGGTGGTTCCTTTTAACATGAGTCTTCAAAATTCCCAGGTAAGAAGTTTTATGTTGTAGTTATTATAGGAATTATAGGACTATTTCCCTCTATACCATTTGTATTTCATTAACCTTTGACTATTGGATGTTCTTATAGGCACTTTAGTTTTGCCAGTGTGACAGTATAGCTTCCGTCCCTCTTGTTAGTGTGCGCTAACTAGCAGCCATTTCACTTCGGTTACACCAGCCTCATCTCGGAAGTTGATAGGTTTGAAGTCATAAACAGAGCATTGCTTGACGCACAACGAAGAGCTGCTGGCAAAACACATGACAGTGCTGTTTGAATGAATGTTTACGCGCCTGCTTCTGCCTACCACCGCTCAGTCAGATACTTAGATGCTTGTATGCTCAGTCAGATTATATGCAACGCAGGACACGCTAGATAATATCTAGTAATATCATCAGCCATTTGTATTTAACTAGTGAGTATGATTGATTGTTTTTTTATAAGATAAGTTTAATGCTAGCTAGCAACTTACCTTGGCTTACTGCATTTGCGTAACAGGCAGTCTCCTTGTGGAGTGCAACGAGAGAGAGGCAGGTCGTTATTGCGTTGAACTAGTTAACTAAGGTTGCAAGATTGAGTCCCCCGAGCTGACAAGGTGAAAATCTGTCGTTCTCCCCCTGAACAAGGCAGTTAACCCACCGTTCCTAGGCCGTCATTGAAAATAAGAATGTGTTCTTAATTGACTTGTCTAGTTAAGTAAAGGTATAAAAAATAAATCATAATTATAAAAATAAATTTTAAAATCGGCAAATCGGCACCCAAAAATACCGATTTCTGATTGTTATGAGAACTTGAAAACCGGCCCTAATTAATTGGCCATTCCGATTGATCGGTAGAGCTCTAGTCCAAACACACCAAGACGGTGGTGAAGAGGGCACAACAACACCTTTTCCCCCTCAGGAGACTTGAGATTTGGCATGGGTCCCCAGATCCTCAAAAAGTTCTACAGCTGCACCACCGAGAGCATCTTCCTGACTGGTTGCGTCACCGCCTGGTATGGCAACTGCTCGGCATCTGACTGTAAGGCGCTACAGAGGGTAGTGGGTACGGCCCGGTACATCACTGGGGCCAAGCTTGCTGACATCCAAGGACCTATATAATAGGAGGTGTCAGAGGAAAGGTTAAAAAAAGTGTCAGAATCCAGTCTCCCAAGCCATAGACTGTTTTCTCTGCCAGCGCACGGCTAGTGGTGCCCGGAGCACCAAGTCTAGGACCGAAAGGCTCCTTGACAGCTTCTACCCCCAAGTCATAAGACTGCTGAACAATTAATCAAATGGCCACCGGACTTTTTACTAGTTTGATTTGTAACCGTGGCAGCTTCACCTGGGAGATCCATCATTTTCCTGCCACCGCGACAGATTGAAGCTTGTAATTGGTTTAGTAAGGGTCTGGGGCCAAGGCGATTGGATGTGCGTTTTATAAAGAAACGCCACTCGACGCTGTGGCTGGAATGCAGACGATACAGGCAGTTTAATGAACTCAATTGCCAAAAGAGCAGCACAGCAACTTGTACCACTGTTTTGCACACCATTTTCAACAAACTCATTTGCTGTCATTACTTTCCCTGTCGCAGAATTGCGTCCCTATTACAGCACGTGATAATATAGCCTAATTAGTTGTTGCAGTGGTTATTTAATCCCCATTTACATTACATTTACATTTAAGTCATTTAGCAGACGCTCTTATCCAGAGCGACTTACAAATTGGTGCATTCACCTTATGACATCCAGTGGAACAGCCACTTTACAATAGTGCATCTAAATATTTTAAGGGGGGGGGGTGAGAAGGATTACTTTATCCTATCCTAGGTATTCCTTAAAGAGGTGGGGTTTCAGGTGTCTCCGGAAGGTGGTGATTGACTCCGCTGTCCTGGCGTCGTGAGGGAGTTTGTTCCACCATTGGGGAGCCAGAGCAGCGAACAGTTTTGACTGGGCTGAGCGGGAACTGTACTTCCTCAGTGGTAGGGAGGCGAGCAGGCCAGAGGTGGATGAACGCAGTGCCCTTATTTGGGTGTAGGGCCTGATCAGAGCCTGGAGGTACTGAGGTGCCGTTCCCCTCACAGCTCCGTAGGCAAGCACCATGGTCTTGTAGCGGATGCGAGCTTCAACTGGAAGCCAGTGGAGAGAGCGGAGGAGCGGGGTGACGTGAGAGAACTTGGGAAGGTTGAACACTAGACGGGCTGCGGCGTTCTGGATGAGTTGGATGAGTTGGATGAGTCCCCACTTGCGTTCACCACGGTTACGTTGCTCGTGATGTCGAAAAGCAAACGCATATGATCTGATTTTTCAAAATGATTTTCAGGCACAGTTGATAAGATTTCAGGATATTTTTTATTACCCTGTTTAATATATTTGGTCTTTCCCAATAGTTGATGTTGTCGTTACAACAATTCCCATCCCCTACAATGGGCTACGATAAAGAATGAATAGTGTGTTTATCCCAGCCGGAACACTACCGTTATTCCACATACTTTTTATTATTTTCACTTACCAATTCTGCTGGTGTAATTAGGCTATTTGAAATCGAATATGCCAGCTTGAGTCTTTTGCCCTCAGAACAGCCTCAATTCGTCTGGGCATCATGGACTACCCGGCACAGCCAGAAGAGGACTGGCCACCCCACATAGCCCGGTTCCTCTCTAGGTTTCTTCCTAGGTTTTGCCTTTCTAGGGAAGCCAGTGCTTTTACACCTGCATTGTTTGCTGTTTGGGGTTTTAGGCTGGGGATGCACTTTGAGGCCGAAGGGCTATATAAATAAATTTGATTTGATTTGACTCTACAAGGTGTGAAAAGTGTTCCACAGGGATGCTGGCCCATGTTTACCCCAATGCAGTTGTTAGGTTGGATGGATGTCCTTTGGGGGGTTGGACCATTTCTTAAAACCCAGCAGCGTTGCAGTTCTTGACACACACCTCCTCTCCTTCATCTACACTGATTTTTGAAGTGGATCGTCAGTAAGGGATCATAGTGTTCACCTGGTCAGTCTGTCACGGAAAGAGGTGTTCATCATGTTTTTTTTGTACACTCAGTACAAAACATAGTTTATTAGGTACTAGATTCTGGATCCGGCGCGCCTGGGACCGACGATCCATACCATGCTCATTAGTCGCTTAGGTTGCTCGTTTTGCTCATTCTGTTCATTCGAACAGTAACTGAATGCCTCGATGCCTGTCTGCCTGCTTTATGTAGCAAGCCACGGCCACGTGACTCGCTGCCTGTAGGAGTGATCCATTTTTGTGAACGGGGTGGTGTACCTAATAAACTGTCATGAGAATGGGCCATATTGAAGTGCCCTTTGCCTCAAATATCCGCTAATGTAATTTTGGTATTGTGCACAAGCTCCTAGGCAGAAACTGTATGCATAAATGCAAAAAAAATATCTTGCCTATGTAGAGTAAAAATGGTGGCGAGGTTTTGCGAGTCATCCTCAACCACCTGAAGGTTGATATCACTTTGGTTGTTCTTGAATGTGGGGTAATTTTGTAGGAATCAAATGTCACATGAACATGTTCGAACCCCCCAAAGTCTTTGGGAAACGCAGATCAACCAGCCCTATTGGAGAGCTGCCTCTAGCCAGTATTGATGGTCATATTGCAAAGGGATCGTACGCCCAGTGTCTTGCATATTGACAAGGAAAGACTTAAATCCATCCCATGGCTTGCATCCCAAATGGCACCCTATTCCCTATATAGTGTGCTACTTTTAACCAGGGCCATTTCGGACACTGTACCTCTATGATGGCACCGTCCAGCGTGTTTACAAACAGAAAGGAGGCTTGTTTCATTCTGTCCTTTTCCTCTTCCTGCCCTCCTCAGTTCGCCATGATGTCATGCTGTAAAGAAGCCCTGGCACTGTAACCATGGCGATGCTGGTTTTTGATTGACAGCCGGGCTTGGGCGTTGTTATGGAACAGCCCGTGGGGGAAAATTAGGCCATTTCCTGTTCTGACCGATCGTCCCCCCCACTCCGCACGCACAGCTGCTACATCCACACGCACGGGTGTGTGCCCTGTTCACTGTACATTGTGTATCACATAAATGGTGGCCATGCCAACTAAAGGGTTAACTGGGATTGCCAGGGGGGTCTTAGGGGGGCGATGGTTGGGTAGCTGTAGAGACGGTGTGGAAAGACTGTGCGTGTAACTGTGCATGCCTGTAAATCTGCACAGTCACACACGCACAACAGTGGTTCTGTGTAAGCTGTAAGCTAGCTGTCTTGAATGTGTCCGCATGATACGAACCAGACTCCTTTCCAGATGGTGTGTGTGCGCGTGCGTATTTTGCACGCATTAACTTTTGAGTGTTTATGGCCTGTGCCAGTGCCCACCAGGCCCACACACACACACACACACACACACACACAC
Organism: Oncorhynchus gorbuscha; assembly: GCF_021184085.1. Lineage (NCBI taxonomy): Eukaryota > Metazoa > Chordata > Actinopteri > Salmoniformes > Salmonidae > Oncorhynchus > Oncorhynchus gorbuscha. The sequence goes on from NC_060193.1 coordinate 43,067,906, forward strand.
ACACACACACACACACACACACACACACACACACACACACACACACACACACACACACACACACACACACACACACACACTTAGCCAAACTAGGCCCAAGTCACAGGCTGGTTAACCACAAGATGCTAACTGCAACTCAGCCTTTTTTCTTTCTCCTTATCCTTTTTCTCCCTCCCTGTTCTCTTCTTTCCCTCACTCTCCTCACTCCCTATTTCCTTCCCTGTTCTCTCTTCTTTCCCTCACTCTCCTCCCTCCCTGCTCGCTCCCTATTTCCTCTCTCCCCGTTCTCTCTTCTTTCCCTCACTCTCCTCCCTCCCCGTTCTCTCTTCTTTCCCTCACTCTCCTCCCTCCCTGCTCGCTCCCTATTTCCTTCCTCCCCGTTCTCTCTTCTTTCCCTCACTCTCCTCCCTCCCTGCTCGCTCCCTATTTCCTTCCTCCCCGTTCTCTCTTCTTTCCCTCACTCTCCTCCCTCCCTGCTCGCTCCCTATTTCCTTCCTCCCCGTTCTCTCTTCTTTCCCTCACTCTCCTCCCTCCCTGCTCGCTCCCTATTTCCTCCTCCCTGTTCTCTCTTCTTTCCCTCACTCTCCTCCCTCCCTGCTCGCTCCCTATTTCCTTCCTCCCTGTTCTCTCATCTTTCCCTCACTCTCCTCCCTCCCTGCTCGCTCCCTATTTCCTCCCTCCCCGTTCTCTCTTCTTTTCCTCACTCTTCTCCCTCCCTGCTCGCTCCCTATTTCCTTCCTCCCTGTTCTCTCTTCTTTCCCTCACTCTCCTCCCTCCCTGCTCGCTCCCTATTTCCTCCCTCCCTGTTCTCTCTTCTTTCCCTCACTCTCCTCCCTCCCTGCTCGCTCCCTATTTCCTCCCTCCCCGTTCTCTCTTCTTTCCCTCACTCTCCTCCCTCCCTGCTCGCTCCCTATTTCCTTCCTCCCTGCTCCCTCTGCCTTTTTTTCTCTCTCTTCTGCTTCTTACTATCACTTTTTCTTTGAGCTGTTAACACTGAAGAAAATAACTTTGTAGGTAGAGATGCAGGGAAGCATGTCATCTCTTTTCTCTCTCTCTCTTTCTCTCTGGGGAATAAGAGAGTGGATTTTCAAAGCAAGCCCTTCCTCTCCACACTTAAACACAGTGCTCCTCTCTTTCAGACATATTACACTACCACACACACACACACACACACACACACACACACACACACACACACACACACACACACACACACACACACACACACACACACACACACACACACACACACACACACACACACACACACACACACACACACACACACACACACACACTCTCTCCAACATGATGCTGCAGATAACGATACTGTACAGATACAATCTCAATTGAGCTCGAAATTCTGATATTGGATCAGTTTGCGGGTCACACACACACACACACACACACACACACACACACACAGCTTTATTTTTGTGACATGTCAGGAATTTTTGGTGACTAAAAATGTTTGACTCTTAAAAATCATATTTTCTTCAACACTAACCCCAAAACCATAAACCTAACCCTTAAGCTTAAAATAGCATTTGAACAAATTCAGGACATGAAAAAAGTCAGGCGTTTTAGAATAAATAATGTTTTCCTACCCTGTCAAGACATTTGGGTGAATTGTTGTAACATTGGGGTCCTGATAAGGCAGGAAAACAAGAATGCACACCGTATCAAAAGCAGGGGTCAACTATGTACCCATGGAGGGTCCTGCTGTCTGGTACAGTCCCCCATCAAGGGGATCACAGCACGTTTAGGGGGAAACGCTATACTCCCCGGAACACCAATGAGATGACATTAGGCCTGAGCTTCTAACTCTTCCATCTGACTGGGCTCTATCAGACCTGGCTTCAAATACTATTTGAAAATCATTTCAAATACTTCATCTGTGCTTGATTGAGCTCTTCTGGTGCAATGGAACCCATAGAATAGGCCCCAGACTGCCAACCCTGCCTACCTGGCACTCTAGGCAGTCTAGAGCAAACGCTCAAAGTATTTGAAAGATTTCAAATATTATTTGAACCCAGGTCTGGCTGTTGTAGGGGTTAATGTACTGTAGGAACACAGGGTAATATTGTGCGTATAAGACTGGGCCTTTTTGTGTCTTTAGGTGACTTTGTCACACACTGCTGCCGTGCCACTGAGCCTGGGATCCCGTGTCGCCGTGTGTGTGCTTGTTTCTGTCTCACCCCCTCACGAGAGAATTGTGTGTGTGCGCGTGCAGAAAGACGACGGCGGGGGGCGTGGACATTGAACTCTATAGTTACGGTTTAGTGGTGGAGGGTCTGCGTCCGTGCTCGTGGATGTGACCATGTGTGAGGGAGTGTTTCCTTGTGTCCCACTGTGCGCGGCCCTGCCTTTCCATGTCCTCGTGTAGCCTGTCAATAGATTAAGATAAGACTGGATTCCTCTGACGAGATCCTATGCCGCTTTTCATTCTTAACACCCCCCCCCCCCCCCCCCCCCACTAAACTGTCTCCCTATCCAACCAGGATGTGATGCAATAGGAACAGGATGTGAAGGGGTCACTGGTCATACTTTTAATGGTATCAGAAGAGGATGTGAAGGGGTCAGCTGTTAGACAGACAGAAGCATATTTGACTGAGGTTGGAGTGGATCAGAAAGGAGTGGGGTTCGAGATTGGTTTAGCCACAGATTGCGGTTGGTGGTTAGGGAAGGGGCTTCAAGTGTGGGCTTCTGTGACGCACACGGGACTTCACACGCTCACCCCTAGGGGCTTTAAAGGCTTGTAGTGTCACTGGCTGAAGTTCTACCGGTGTGGCTTTGAGTCACGACCCTGCACATGATTTAAACACTTGAGTCATTATCCCAGCAGTGGAAAAGGTGGGAAATCTCTATACAAACATCACCTATTTTCTGATCTGTCCACAAGAGGGCGCTCTGTCATTATCATTAGACGGCACGATGAGGCTCTGTGATACAGAATACCATGGCTACGTCCCACGTGGCACACCATTCCCTTCATAGTGCATTACTTTTGACCAAAGCCCAAGTACACTATAAAGGGAATAGGGCGCGATTTGGGACGGAGTTCATGACTGGCTGTGGCTGACAGTCGACTTTGACTCTTATCACCAATGTCTGACCATAGGTATGATGGGTTTATTGAAGCCATAATGTTCTTTTATGAACTGATGTGGCGCATATGTGGAACGTGCCATGCGGTCATTTCAGTGCTCATTACCGTACAAAACAGCCAAAGAGGTGTAGGCAGCCACTCGTGGGGAATAGGCCTCAGCTCAACTAAGTAGGCCTTCCAACGAAATCCAGCATGTGGAATACTGTACCTCTGGCAGACACAACAGGGAATGGCCTACTGCCGCTGCGCAGCCGTATCCCTCCACGTTATAGAGCTCTTTTGGCGGTTGCCACGGTAACACATTTTAGAAGGTTGCTGTGGTAAAGGGTGTGGCTTCATCGCTGCCACTGTGCGATTTAGAATTCTCTCTCAGTAAATGTGTGCACGTATGCATGCGTGCTCGTGAATTGAAACATTTAATTGGGTTTGATTGTAGTGTGATTTTTCTATAGTCAAATGAAGTAGTGTGTGTGTGTGTCTGTCTCCAGATGGCAGATATGTCTGACGACGAGCTGGACCACGGGGGAGTGGAGGAAGACAGTGATAAGGAAGACCAGGACCTGGACAAAATGTTTGGAGCCTGGTTGGGAGAGCTGGACAAACTCACACAGGTATTGCAGTAGGGGAGGATGGGCGTATCCTGGCAACCATATCCTGGCAGCCATGTCATGGATACCATATCTTGGCAACAGTGTCCTAGCAAACCATATCCAAGTAATCATATTCTAGCAACAATATCATAGTAACAGTACCCATGCAACCATGTCCTAGTAACTGTAACCGAGTAACCGTACCTTGGTAACCGCATCCCGGCAACTATATGATCCTAGTCACCACCCCTCCCAACCTTTCGCTAAGTCATGTTAGCTTTCTTCCACTTCCTTCAAGCCTGTTAAAGTCTGGTTTTGTATTGTTATGGATTAAAGACAATGCGCTGGTACTCTGGCAACTAGTAAGCATTTTTTAAACCTCCTGCTTTGGGCTGGATTGTTTCATGTGTAGTTCATACATGCACAATCTATGAGCAGCCATTAAATCCTAAGTTTGAAAACGACTGTTTCCTGGAATCTGTGATGCCATTTTCCCCTACATTTACCCCCACGTGGGGCCAGTCCCCCAGCAATTTGAGTTTCAGCCAACGAGCTTCAAGCCCCTCGCCATTTGAGTGACAGCTAGCAAGACACACAGACAGTAGAGCGAGAGGGCAATGATTTTGTGACGTAGCGCGCAATTTTTTTGGACCACTTTTGGCTAGTGTGCACTACATTCAGCACTAGTGGCCGGAAAAAGTATACAAAAGTATCTTTTAAGATGGCGGTGATTTTGATAGTGTGATTTATCCTCCACAGAGCCTGGATGACGGGAAGCCACAGAAACCAGTCCAGAAGGCCCCTCTCAGACAGGAAACCAACATGGCTAACTTTTCGTACCGCTTCTCCATGTACAACATCAATGGTAAGACGCACACGCTCAGACCTATATGCCCTACCTACTTCCTGCAGAGCATTGTGTCTGTGACATGCCTGTGTGACCCACAACACCACTGCTTTACTGCTGTGCAAATGTACCTTTTCAACAGTCACGCTTTCATGAAATCAATCTTTTTAGCGTGTGTATATACAACAGAAGGTGGATTCACACTCCCCTTTTCCCCCCTCTTTACAGAGGCTCTGAACCAGACGACGGAGACCGTAGACCTGGATGCCCTGATGGCTGACCTGTGTTCCATAGAACAAGAGCTCAGCACCATCGGCAAGCCCAACACCGGCACCGCCCGCCAGGCTAAATGTCAGCAGCGAGGCCTGGGGGGTCGCGGTGCCAGTGCCAAGCAGACTGCCAGCGGTGGAGGGGGTAGCAGCGGGGGCAGCACCAGCAGTAGTACCCGGGCGTCACCGGCCTCCACCGTCCGAGGGGGCAGCTCCAACTCCCACGGGCGCCCGTCGGCGTCGAACCTCTCGCTGGACGACATCACGGCCCAGCTGGAGCAGGCGTCGCTCAGCATGGAAGAGGCGGCGCACCAGACTTCGTCCTCCTACTCCTCTGCCACCCTCCGGCGCCCCTCTGCGGGTTCCTCGCCCTCGCAGCACCGGAGGACGGGCTCAGTGGGCGCGGTCAGTGAACACGAGGCGGGGGGCCACTCCTCGAGGTCCAGCGTTAATTCTGCGTCCGCGTCCAGCATGGACTCTCTGGACATCGACAAGGTGCTGTCTCGGACAGCAGGAGGGGCCGAGCAGGACGGGGAGTCCCAAGGGAGTCCCCAGCCACCACAGGTCGCGGCCAGCACCGAGGTAAGTCACACTCACTCATACCCTGTCTTCCCAATTATTTCCTAAAAAGTAACTAAGATGTGCCATGAACAGAATGATCCCTTAGTGAAACATTACCGCTGACTGGTTGTTCATTTCTATCCTCTCTGTCGTCGTCTGTATGAGAGTCAAGCCTGCAAACAAGGCCCAGTTATCTCAGCCTATCAGAGGCCCTTTTTCATGTACAGGCTTTTAGTTTGGGCAGGGTAATGATGGCCGTTAATGGGGCATTGTGGGACTTTCTTTATGCAGACTAAAAGGGTGGGTAGACTATTTGGGTTATGACCGTGAAAGGCTGTTTGGTTAGGGGGGGAAGATGCACTGCTGCAGTGGTTTGTTTGTTTGAATATGATGAATGGTATGATGATGGTGTGTGTGTGTGTGCCCTCTGGAAACCACCCTCTCTAGTTCCCTGCATGGTGCACTTACACTGCATGCTGTTTTCAGGTCCTGCTGCATGCTGAATGTGCACCGTACAACTCCTTGTATTACATTAGTTTGCTATCCGCGTAACACACGTTGTTGTGCGCGTGTGTGTGTATACACTACCCATTGGAGATTGTGGTATTTCTAGTACAGTGAGGTAATGCATTGTAAATCCCTGAAGTCTGCATGTGTGATGTGGATTACAATGTATCTACTGAACCTGTCTGGCTGTCAACTCAACCTGCTTGACTTAGGTACGGGAACTAACCGTACAGTGCGTGCTTACATCCAGTATGGAGTACTTTGTCTGGCATTGCTAGTGCCACACATGACCACGTATAGACTCTGTATGCGATGGGGAGACTGAAGAAGTGGAAAGTAAAAGCCCCCCCGTCCCCATGCATGTTAACTGTGTGTGTTTGCATCCTCTCTGCACCCATAATGCACCTCCCCGTTTCCCAGCATGCCTCACTACTGCGACGGGCCAATGGTAAGCCGGCCAGACGGCAGCTTGACTTCACCTCACGGGAGGGTGAAGTGGATCTGGACACTGTAAGTGTGTGTGTGTGTGTGTGTGTGTGTGTGTGTACAGGTGAGTGTCAGCGAGCACCTTCAGTGATCACAGCAGTATCCTCTTTAGAAAGTGTGCCTTTGATAAATTCTCTCTCTTCCCCGTCCACAGCTATCTAGTATGACCACCACGATCAGTGCTCCAACTATTGGACCTCACCTGCTTCCACCCTTTAACCCCCCCCACACCACCCTTCAAAAGCATTTTTTGAATGAGCCATTGAGAATCATTGCCCTGACTGTCTTACCTGTTTCTCTCCTCACCTCTGCGCCACCAAGCACTCCTATCTGGACAGAGAAACGTCCCTCATTCTGAAAAGCATTGCAGGAAAGCCTTCTCACCTGCTGACCAAGGTGACGCCTCATTCGCTTGCCTGTTGCTTGAACCACACCTCTTTTTACCATCTCCCTAAGCTCCTCCCACGGTGCCAACACCCACCCACAATGCTCGATTGACCTGATTTGGCTTGTTTTACTTGTATCTCATCCTCCCGGAGCTTTCTTCTCTCGCCTTTCTCCTGCATGCAGCCCCCCGTTTATATCTCTTCCGTTATCCATGTTTTTGTCTTGTTCCTCCCTGTGCTGATGTGTCCATTTGATTCCTTGCACTCCTTTTGTCTAGTAGGGGGGGGGGATGCAGGGCAGGTAACTGGCGCTGCGGCTCAGTACAGTTTTTCACTCTATCTAACAGTCTTGCGGTCATGTACACTTATGTGAAATACTTTCAAATGTTCTTGACTTGATTTGCCTGGGACAGTAGTACCGGCATGATCCCGGAAGTGCTAAATCAAGCACGGCTTTTCTTGAGTTAGAATTTGAATGTACTTGGCATGTGTTTGACCCGAATCTGGAGTGTTGGTTATAATAATCCCTTTACATCTGGGCTGCGTTCAGTTGCGCTGGGTCTGGAGCATGACACCGTGCGTCAACTCTGGTTGACATGTGCCCGAGCTGAGAGAAATGGGGCTGGATGTGTGTGTAACTCTGAACGCTCCCTTTTCTATTATGTCTTTGATGTGCGAGCCGCTAATAATGCTATGGTATAAACCGGTGTTCCTCAACCTGCGGTCCACGGGCCGGGTCTGGTCCTTGGGTTGTTGCTTAGCAGTCCCCCAGGCGGTTTAGTTGTCTGACACTGATTCTGTCAACTTTCCAGTGCTCGTTTTAATGGAAGTGGTCAACCAGGGAAGAATGGTCGTTTTCCGTATTAAAGTAGCTTGCTGCCGCCCGGTCCAAAAAAGGTTTAGAAACACTGGTGTCGAGGTTGGTGTCGATTCCACTTACATTACATTTAAGTCATTTAGCAGACGCTCTTATCCAGAGCGACTTACACTTCAATTAGATCATAACAGGAAGTTAACAGAGATTCCGATGTTCTTCATGGTTTCTTACAGAATTGCAATAATGTCAGTGGAATTGACCCCAACCCTGTCTGGTATGGTAAAAGCATTGTTCTGAAACTAACAGGAGCCAAGGCGTATACATGTTTTCCTCCTCATGGTTGACAAAAGGCTACTAAGCTGAAAACGTCAATGATTTTGACCTGACCCTCCTCTCCAAAGCTAAAGAGAAATAACAAGCCGAGTCATTTATGGGTTTACTGACTGGTCTGGTGCAGTGAAGTGACACTGAGGGAGATTTCCATGAAGAAAATAAAGAGCAGTGTAGAGTATGTTGTTGAAGATATTTGTCAAAATCAATTCGCCTAATCCTCTTTTAGGGTTGGAAAAGGTCGCTCTCTCTCCCCCTCTCTGTGCTCCACGATTCTTTCGCGCTCTCTCTCTCTCTCTCTCATGTGTGTTTTATTTATCTGTCATCTTTAGTCTAGAACCCATTCTCCCCTCCCCCCACAGCTTTTCACAGTAAAGTACATTCTTGGCATTTGTTTGATGGTTGTGTGTCAGATGTCGACTTTGGTGGATTGTAAAAGTTGGCCACTTTCTATCGTGATTTAGATTTTTTTTGCCTTCAAAACTAAAGCAGCTGAGCCAAGTGCTCGTCCTGGGATACACGGAGAGCAGTTGGCGATAGATACTGTCTTCGAGGGTGAAGTATGGTGATGTACTGTATGGCGATGTACTGTATATCTGTCAATGCTGCAAATTACCACCGTTTTTGACCGAAATCTATCTCTGTTGTGATGCTTCGACGTTGTTTTAGATGCACAGACCCAGGAGCGTTTTGTTTTCGGCGTTCCTTGATTTAGCGCGAATGCTAGCCAAGGCCATCCGATGTATGAATACATCTGTTAATCAACAATTGGCTCTACTCAAAAGAAGACCCAAAACAAATTCGTCAAGCACTTTTTAATTTATGCGGAAGGCCTAAATTATCCTAATGTGTATGGGAACGGAATTATGCAGTCATTCTCAGGGGGAGTTTCCTGTATCGCTGCTCATTTGAATATTATGGATGCCAACACTGGAGGATTGTGGGTAGGAGGCGGCGCGAACCTGTGTATGTCTTCTGACATAGTATCTAGAATTCTTAAACACACATACAAACACAAAATTCGTCTGCCCCCGAATTTCATGGCCAGGACCTTGGGGCCGTATGATTTAATTGACTAATTACGAAGTTGTACTAGTCCAATGTAGCACACGGCTATTTGTTTATGAGCAGTTTTTAAGCCAACCGTCTGTGTTCAGAATGCCATCCAAATGGGTTTAGAGGGAGAGCGAGAGAGTGCCTGAGGTGTTTGTGGCAATGGGAGGTTTTGTATGTCAGTGTTACACTGCTCTTTTACACACACACACACACACACACACACACACACACACACACACACACACACACACACACAGACACAGACACAGACACAGACACAGACACAGACACAGACACAGACACAGAGACAGAGACGGATAGATGTTTCACCACACTATCCCTTCTCCCCTGATTCATGAGCCAGAATAGAACTACCAAGAACAGAGAGCTGTAGATGGGGAGGGGAACAGGGGAGAGGGAGGGGAACGAGAGACTGGGAGAGGGAGGGGAACGAGAGACTGGGAGAGGGAGGGGAACGAGAGACTGGGAGAGGGAGGGGAACGAGAGACTGGGAGAGGGAGGGGAACAGGGGAGAGGGAGGGGAACAGGGGAGAGGGAGGGGAACAGGGGAGAGGGAGGGGAACAGGGGGAGAGGGGGGAGAGGGAGGGGAACAGGGAGAGGGAGGGGAGAGGGAGGGGAACAGGGGAGAGGGAGGGGAACAGGGGAGAGGGAGGGGAACAGGGGAGAGGGAGGGGAACAGGGGAGAGGGAGGGGAACAGGGGAGAGGGAGGGGAACAGGGGAGAGGGAGGGGAACAGGGGAGAGGGAGGGGAACAGGGGAGAGGGAGGGGAACGAGAGACGGGGAGAGGGAGGGGAACGAGAGACGGGGAGAGGGAGGGGAACGAGAGACGGGGAGAGGGAGGGGAACGAGAGACGGGGAGGGGAACGAGAGACGGGGAGGGGAACGGGGGAGAGGGAGGGGAGAGGGAACGAGGGACGGGGAGAGGGAACGAGGGAGAGGGAACGAGGGACGGGGAGAGGGGACGAGGGACGGGGAGAGGGGACGAGGGACGGGGAGAGGGACGAGGGACGGGGAGAGGGGACGAGGGACGGGGAGAGGGGACGAGGGACGGGGAGAGGGGACGAGGGACGGGGAGAGGGGACGAGGGACGGGGAGAGGGGACGAGGGACGGGGAGAGGGGACGGGGAGAGGGGACGGGGAGAGGGAGAGCAAGACCGGCTTTTTATAGGCGCAGCAGAAATTCCTTTTTCAGCCTCCATGGAATCCTGTGAAAATGCAGTTGGAGAGATATCTATTTACTGAGGAGGATACAGGAGGCAAAGTGCTGTGGAGGAGGACACGGAGAAGGGGTTTCGCAGTCCAAAAGCTAAATTAAGCGTGACTTGGATTGACTCCATATTTTAATCCTCCATTGGTCCTTTGAACCCTTACACACACACACACACACACACACACACACACACACACACACACACACACACACACACACACACACACACACACACACACACACACACACACACACACACACACACACACACACACACACACACAGAGAGATACATACACACTCCACACTGAAAGCCAGTCGCTGCGTGTTGCCTTTCTTGCATTACACCGCCACTCATGCAGAAAGGTGGTCTGGGTCATGGAGGGGGTGCCCAGATAAGAGGCTTGGATCTTAATACCCCAACCCCTCCTCCATGGAGGGGGGCAAAGCAAAGCTGCTCACAGCTACCCCTGCACTGATTGGATAAGGGGAAAGAGGGTCTGGCGAACGGGTCCCCCTGGTTGGCGAGAGGAGAGCGGGTACACATTGTGATTGGGTGACGGGACAGAGGGGTCCTCTCTGTCGCCAGCCGGTGAAGGGGTTCTCCTGTTTGTGTGGGGATTATGGCTTCTGCGATTGGGCACGCTCCCAGGACTCCGCAGCTGTTCGCGAGAGCGAGGATGGAAGGGGGAGGGGCGTCTCGTCTCTGAGGGGGTTAGTCGTGCTCATCTTGTGCGTGCATGCCGGTGTGTGCGTGTCAAGGAAGCCTGTACTCGCTCACACACTCCACTCCGGTCTTGCTTTCCTGGCTGTAGCGTGTCAGAGGAGAAGTGAGTGGAAGCAGGTTGAAGTCTCTTTGCGTTGGTCTCATTCATTGGTCTCATGGTCCCATTCAGCTGGACTCAATTAGGGTCTTGGAAGGAGAAGATCGGGATTTTTGGAATGGTGACGTTCCGACATCGGGGAAAACTATATATATATTTTTTGTGTGGTATCTAGACTTTCTGTACTATGTTAAGCGTCTTTGTTTTTTGTTGTTGTTTTGTAGCGGAGGGAACTGACACTTTTGGGACCGGCTTCATATCTTCCGCAGATTCTTGCCATTTGGGGGATCCTCCACTATTGTGTCCCATCCGCCGTGTGGCGAGACCAAGGGGATTTCCCGCATCTCGGCTTCTGCTCTAGTCGAGAGAAAGAGCGAGAGGGCGATTTAATGGGGAGAGAAGGATGAAAGAGCGGCCATCTTTGAGAGGGTTTTTTCCCCCATTTTTTTAACCAATGGAGCATTGGAGCACTGGTGATTTAGGGCTATCTACTGTTGGGTTGGAGTCGGACGTGTTGGGCTGATCTGTGTGTGGGAGGACACGCGCGTTCTGTGTTGTGGTGGCTATACCAGAGATGGAGGTGATGTCGTCTTGCTGGAGGGGCCAGGTAAACGATTAGAGCTATTGATGGAATGCACAGTATGTATACGCTTAAGCGTCTTTGTCAATGATTGAGTGGTACTGACTGGTGAGGTGTGAGCGGTATTGGTCTCACTCTGGCAAAGGGAGTTCAGAGGGCATCAACTGTCTGCCCTGCGACGAGGAGAGAGGTACGGAAAGAGTAGGAGAAGGTGATAGAGGAGGAGGTTGGCTCAGTATTGAAGGCTCCTGTTGGTTTGTTTGTGTGCGTGCGTGTGTGTGTGTGTGTGTTAACTGTTGCTCTGTGTCCAGGAGGAGCAGGGGGCCAAAGTGAAGGCCGAGAAGATCCGAGTGGCCCTGGAGAAGATCAAGGAGGCGCAAGTCAAAAAGGTAAGGTTCTGACCTAAACCCAAGTGCAACCGGATACCGTGTTGTTCAGTACGTCAGTACGACAGTACGTCCTGTCCGTTCCCACTGTGATACATAGTTCCAGAAGATCCTCTCCATATCTGCTTCAGATTCACTGTGTGAACTAACTTCATTCAGAGAGATGCTAAGAAAAATAGGTCATTGCGGTGTTTGAGTGCCTGTGCCTGTTTGTTTGTGTGTGGTGTGCATTCATGCCCGTGTCTGAGAGGGAGAGCGAGAGACAATCAGACATTTTGCACTGGCATCTGTAAGACTCCTTGTCCTTTTGGGTTGATATAAACAAGTCTTGTTTTTCGTGAACAACTGGAGTCCTTTTGCACTCTGTTCCAGTCAGTGAATTGGTTCTGTGAGCCACACCAGGCACCGGTTTCAGACCATCGGGCCATTTCACCAGTGTGGGTGAGCTTGAATGAAGTGCAACTGCTCTGAATGAAATGGCTCCATTGAACACAGTGATGTGCTCTTATTCTCCCAGTACATTATGGAGAGAGTAGACCCACCATTTCGGTCCATACTGACTGATGTAAGCCAGCTTCTAGATTAAATTGATCCATTTCAGGAGACAAATACACAAGATATTAGCATGCAAAGATTGTGCCCTCTTCAAAAATGTTGGCGTGTAACGTCACTGTAGAAACACGCTGAATCGAAGATGGCCGCTCTTTCATCCTTTTCTCCCCTTTTATCGTCCTCTCGCTCTCTCTCACTGTACGTTAAATGTGTAGGACACAGAAAAATATGACATTTTGTGAATGTTGTTTTTGAACTGTGTGTGTGTTGTTGAATTTGCTCTTACCGTGTTGCAATATAAAATGCAGCAAAGATTGACCGTTGCATTGAAACCGATTCCACCTCCACTTTGCTAGAGGCTAGGATTGTTTTTTAGGAGGGCAGGATTTGGACTCGTATGATTTTAGAATGGGAGGATTTGGGGGGGGGTCTATTCAAGCGGCCCTAATCGAACCCTATTGACTATATAGTGCACTACGTTTGACCAAAAGTGGTACACACTGTATAGGGAATAGGGTGCCGTTTGGGACTACACCCACGACTGTTGATGTAGGTCAAACTCAATGGATGCCCATGTCTCGGACACAGCCGCTTTCTGGCTACAGTTTGGTTTAGAGATCTATTTGATTGGCTCTGCTAACTTAGTGATTTGATGTTCCAGTCCCTGTGGGAGAGGATTACTGAGCACTTCCATGGATGCTGGCTGTGTTTTTCTCCCTACCATGTCACACACGCTCACAAGCACGTACACACACAACAACAAATGTTTTGTTGTCCCGTACACTGGATAGGGTGCAGCCAAATGTGTTGTTTTACAGCGTCAGCCATAGAATTAGGGCGGCCCTGGAGCAAATTAGGATTAATTGCCTTGCTCAAAGGCACATTGTCGGCTCTGGTATTTGAACCAGCAACCTTTTGGTTACTGGCCCACCACTCCAACCGCCTACACTCACACTGCTGGGGCTAGGGGAGCCCGGTTGTGACACAAGGGGGATTTTGTCGCAGTGGTATTAAGTCTCTCTGGGGTGCTTTCAAACCAGCGCTGGAGACCAGGACTGCAGCAGAACAGGGGCCTGAATTTGTTGAACATTGTTGAACATTGTTGTGTACGTTAGACATGTTTTCTAGATGGCAGCATGGAGACAGGACTAAGTTCAACTGAAGACCGTTTCAATCACATCCTCAATAGTTGTCCTTGGGGCACTGAAACATCCCTCTGAAATTGGTTTCATATCAACAATTATGTTATGAAGTAGCCTGGTCCCAGATCTGTTTATGCTCTTGCTAACCTCGTCCCCAGGCTCCAGTATCTGGTGCATAGAGCCTGGTAACACTGTGCCACAAAGTGGGACTTGAAAGGGATGCGATTTAAAGTCGAGGCAGGAGAGGGAGCGAGCCTGCTACGGCTGTATTAGATGGGACTTGAAAGGGGTGTGATTTAACCTCTCTGCGCACCGAACCCGTTAGCGGGATTAAATTCGACAACATACGGTGATCGCTACATAAATAGTCATATTAAACATTCATGAAAATACAAGTGTCTCACATGTTTCAAAAGCCTAGAATCTTGCTAATCCAACTGCGTTGTCAGATTTAAAAAAGGATTTACTGCGAAAGAATACGATGCGATTATCTGAGAACAAAGCCCCCATTAAAAAAAACTATTTCAGCCAGAACAGGCGTAACAACATCACAAATTGCAATAAAATAAATAGTTTACCATTTGACGATCTTCCTCTGTTTGCAATCCCAATGCTCATTGTTACACAATGAATGGTCTTTTGTTTGATAAAATCCATCTCATTCCATTTTCGACAATACATTCGATGAAAATACACACACTAAACGTGACTTTTCCAGTCATGTTTGGTTTCATTGCAATCAACTGGTTTGTTTGTAACACAACCAGAGGGAGCGAGCCTGTTACGGCTGTATTAGATGGGACTTGAAAGGGGTGTGATTTAAAGTCGAGGCGAGCCTGTTTGTTTGTGTTTGTAACACAACCAAACCTGGTGGGTCATTTCGCGGGACGTATTGACTGAAAGAAACTGATTAGAAGACAAGAAATGACATCATTGTGCACCAATGATACGACCTCTGTTTCGTTGATTGACTGTATTTTAACCCAATGACCACTGATCGTCTTGAAATCTAGCTGGGTAGATAGCCAATGAGCTGAGGTAAACGGCAATATGTAATGTTTGTGTTGGAAGACCAACCCATGTAGTAAACTCCGGCGTAAAGAGGGTCATTCGCCATTGAAGATTCATACCGGAAGGAGCCACGCATGTTGCGCACAGCATTGTTTTGGTAAAGTGCATCTTCAGCTGTTTATATATCAATCATTATGGCGACTAAGTCAGAGAAAGCTAAATCTAAGTCTAGATATACAGATGTACACACAATTTTAAAAGAAATTGATCTGGAAAGTGAGACAGAGATTGTTGGAGGACGATTCATTTAGCGATTCCCAAATGGAGGAATATTTTTTGAATGGAGAGGACATTGTTTTGGACTGGTAAGTAATTCTCATGCTAATGCCGTTGTTTGAAATTAATAATATAAAATATTATTTGTGATTTGTAAAGATTTTAGTAGCAATATATAAAAATGTAATGAAATGTGTGAAGTACACGTTGGCGATACATTGTGGGTGGGGGTATGTTTGTATGTATGTTTATGACCCATAGCCTATGTTTCTGTGTGTATATATACATATTGTGAATTAGAGGGAGCATGGCCCCACATGAAATAGCCTATTTGAGGCTGTTGAGGGGAGGGCAGGCCCATAACAATGGCCAAAGTTAAATGGAGACAGTAGATACAGCTGGTCTGTTGTAATATAATAAAGACAGTAGATCTAGCAGGTCTATAATAATATATACAACCTTATGTTCCCTGTACTCTATATATATATGTTTTATTATACCTGTTGATACAGGGCTCATATGTGAAACTATTCTAACTGAACATTTTCTTTCACAGTGACACTGACTCCAAATGGGAGCCCCCAGTGCCAAGGTGTCCATCCCCCCCTGAAGCTGGTTCATCATCCAGCTCCTGCCACAAGTGGTGTTCATCTGCCCAAATGTATTTCTGCAGGCATGGATGCGTCTCAGGGCCAAAAGAGCACAGCACGGAGGCGTCGCTGTGTTCTTTGCTAAATGAAGTCCCCCATCACCTGCAGCACATGCTTGGTGACCCTCTGCTTTACAGCAGAAAGAGACTGCTATGGCACCTGGCATCAGCAGCACAATATTGTGTAGAGGACTGAGGGTCTTCCAAATATTGAAAGTGTTATTTTGTAAATCTGTATATATATTTTCTTCATGTTTTTTCTCCATTTTGTTGGGGATAGAATAGAGTGTTAGAATACCATTTTGGTATTTTGTATATAGTTATTCCATTCAAAATGTATAACTTCACCAATTTGGCCACTTGGGTACATTTGGGCTACTTGTGTGGGAAACCTGGGTGACTTCATGATAAATGTAGCACACTCATTTTGGAAGTTATCATTCTGAAACGTTGCACAAGTACTGTTGCCCTTGAATGTTTGTTTTGCCTTGTTCATTTTAAAGATGATGATACAACAATAAAAATGAAAAAATGTGTTTTTTTTCATTGTATTATCTAAACCAGATTTATTGTGTTATATTCTCCTACATTAAATTCACATTTACACAAACTTCAGAGTTTTCTTTCAAATGAAACCAAGAATATCCATATCCTTGGTCCTGGGCCTGAGCTACAGGCAGTTAGATTTGGGTATGTCTTCGGGCGGAAATTGAAAAAAGTAGGGGGTAGCTGTAAGAGGTTAAAGTCGAGGTAGCCTGCTACGGCTGTATTAGATGGGACTTGAAAGGGGTGTGATCTAAAGTCGAGGTAGCCTGCTACGGCTGTATTAGATAGGACTTGAAAGGGGTGTGATTTAAAGTCTAGGCAGGAGAGGGGGCGAGCCTGTTATGGCTGTATTAGATGGGACTTTGATAAATGGCAAATCGCCAATTAAAATAAACCTATCACATTGACCATATTGTTTTGGGGGAAGCCCAATTTGATTCTGAGTCGGTGCATATAACGTTTTTGTGTGAACTATTTGTAAGATATGATTTTCCAAACTCACGTCCTTGTTTAAATCACTTCTGCTCCGTGCGCTCTGAAGTCCACAATGTAGGGGGGAGGTTTTAAGGGTTATGCTAGATGGTGATGGACAAATAGATCAGCCAATTAAAACCAGTGGTTGTTTAGTCCGCTCCTGCCATAGACTTCCAGTCAAGTCCCGTTTTGAGGCGCTGTAAAAACCTGACAGTTCAACCGAGAGGGAGCCAGCTGGTAGACGAGTTTAAGCCCTTGCTAACTTCATTGCTGTCATTCTCAAAGCCAAACATTCGTTATGACAAACATTTGGCATGATGGCACAAGCAGACTGGCACTCAGGCTAGTGAGAGAACTGTTCTATACGAAGTGCCTGACCGTTCTGCACCTCTTCTTCCTCCTCATCCCTCTTCGTCGTCATACTCCAGCTGGTGATCCGGGTGCACATGTCGGACGAGAGCTCCAAGACCATGATGGTGGATGAGAGACAGACTGTTAGACAGGTGCTGGACAGCCTGCTGGACAAGTCCCACTGTGGCTACAGCCCCGACTGGTCACTGGTGGAGACCATCAACGAGCTGCAAATGGGTATGTGTATACTGGCAACGAAGCTGGGAATATACTGGGAGGAGTGAGATATTGAGGAGATACAGGGTTATACTGGGGGAGATATTGAGGATGATACTGGGAATATACTGGGGTTGAGGGAGATATTGAGGGAGATACAGGGTTGTACTGTGGGAGAGGGAGATATTGAGGATGATACTGGGAATATACTGGGGTTGAGGGAGATATTGAGGATGATACTGGGGTTGAGGGAGATATTGAGGAGATACAGGGTTATACTGGGGGAGAGGGAGATATTGATGATGATACTGGGAATATACTGGGGTTGAGGGAGATATTGAGGAGATACAGGGTTATACTGGGGGAGAGGGAGATATTGAGGATGATACTGGGGGAGAGGGAGATATTGAGGAGATATAGGGTTATACTGGGGGAGAGGGAGATAATGAGGAGATATAGGGTTATAATGGGGGAGAGGGAGATATTGAGGATGATACTGGGGGAGAGGGAGATATTGAGGAGATATAGGGTTATACTGGGGGAGAGGGAGATATTGAGGAGATATAGGGTTATAATGGGGGAGAGGGAGATATTGAGGAGATACAGGGTTATACTGGGGGAGAGGGAGATATTGAGGAGATACAGGGTTATACTGGGGGAGAGGGAGATATTGAGGAGATACAGGGTTATACTAGGGTTATACTAGAGGAAGCACTCGTGGTAGGTGCAGGCAGCGTGGTTATTTAGGCTGCTAGAGGAAGCACTCGTGGTAGGTACAGGCTACATGGTTATTTAGGCTGCTAGAGGAAGCACTCGTGGTAGGTCAGGCAGCGTGGTTATTTAGGCTGCTAGAGGAAGCACTCGTGGTAGGTACAGGCTACATGGTTATTTAGGCTGCTAGAGGAAGCACTCGTGGTAGGTGCAGGCAGCGTGGTTATTTAGGCTGCTAGAGGAAGCACTTGTGGTAGGTGCAGGCATCATGGTTATTTAGGCTGCTAGAGGAAGCACTCGTGGTAGGTACAGGCTATATGGTTATTTAGGCTGCTAGAGGAAGCACTCGTGGTAGGTGCAGGCAGCGTGGTTATTTAGGCTGCTAGAGGAAGCACTCATGGTAGGTGCAGGCATCATGGTTATTTAGGCTGCTAGAGGAAGCACTCATGGTAGGTGCAGGCATCATGGTTATTTAGGCTGCTAGAGGAAGCACTCGTGGTAGGTGCAGGCTACATGGTTATTTAGGCTGCTAGAGGAAGCACTCGTGGTCGGTGCAGGCAGCGTGGTTATTTAGGCTGCTAGAGGAAGCACTCGCGATTGGTGCAGGCAGCGTGGTTATTTAGGCTGCTAGAGGAAGCACTCATGGTCGGTGCAGGCATCGTGGTTATTTAGGCTGCTAGAGGAAGCACTCGTGGTCGGTGCAGGCATCATGGTTATTTAGGCTGCTAGAGGAAGCACTCGTGGTAGGGGCAGGCATCATGGTTATTTAGGCTGCTAGAGGAAGCACTCGTGGTAGGTGCAGGCATCATGGTTATTTAGGCTGCTAGAGGAGGCACTCGTGGTAGGGGCAGGCATCGTGGTTATTTAGGCTGCTAGAGGAGGCACTCGTGGTCGGTGCAGGCTACATGGTTATTTAGGCTGCTAGAGGAAGCACTCGTGGTAGGGGCAGGCATCATGGTTATTTAGGCTGCTAGAGGAAGCACTCGTGGTAGGTGCAGGCATCATGGTTATTTAGGCTGCTAGAGGAAGCACTCGTGGTAGGTGCAGGCTACATGGTTATTTAGGCTGCTAGAGGAAGCACTCGTGGTAGGTACAGGCTACATGGTTATTTAGGCTGCTAGAGGAAGCACTCGTGGTAGGTCAGGCAGCGTGGTTATTTAGGCTGCTAGAGGAAGCACTCGTGGTAGGTACAGGCTACATGGTTATTTAGGCTGCTAGAGGAAGCACTCGTGGTAGGTGCAGGCATCATGGTTATTTAGGCTGCTAGAGGAAGCACTTGTGGTAGGTGCAGGCATCATGGTTATTTAGGCTGCTAGAGGAAGCACTCGTGGTAGGTACAGGCTATATGGTTATTTAGGCTGCTAGAGGAAGCACTCGTGGTAGGTGCAGGCAGCGTGGTTATTTAGGCTGCTAGAGGAAGCACTCATGGTAGGTGCAGGCATCATGGTTATTTAGGCTGCTAGAGGAAGCACTCATGGTAGGGGCAGGCATCATGGTTATTTAGGCTGCTAGAGGAAGCACTCGTGGTAGGTGCAGGCTACATGGTTATTTAGGCTGCTAGAGGAAGCACTCGTGGTCGGTGCAGGCAGCGTGGTTATTTAGGCTGCTAGAGGAAGCACTCGCGATTGGTGCAGGCAGCGTGGTTATTTAGGCTGCTAGAGGAAGCACTCATGGTCGGTGCAGGCAGCGTGGTTATTTAGGCTGCTAGAGGAAGCACTCGTGGTCGGTGCAGGCATCATGGTTATTTAGGCTGCTAGAGGAAGCACTCGTGGTAGGGGCAGGCATCATGGTTATTTAGGCTGCTAGAGGAAGCACTCGTGGTAGGTGCAGGCATCATGGTTATTTAGGCTGCTAGAGGAGGCACTCGTGGTAGGGGCAGGCATCGTGGTTATTTAGGCTGCTAGAGGAGGCACTCGTGGTCGGTGCAGGCTACATGGTTATTTAGGCTGCTAGAGGAAGCACTCGTGGTAGGGGCAGGCATCATGGTTATTTAGGCTGCTAGAGGAAGCACTCGTGGTAGGTGCAGGCATCATCGTTATTTAGGCTGCTAGAGGAAGCACTCGTGGTAGGTGCAGGCTACATGGTTATTTAGGCTGCTAGAGGAAGCACTCGTGGTAGGTGCAGGCATCATGGTTATTTAGGTGCAGGCATCATGGTTATTTAGGCTGCTAGAGGAAGCACTCGTGGTAGGTGCAGGCATCATGGTTATTTAGGCTGCTAGAGGAAGCACTCGTGGTAGGTGCAGGCATCATGGTTATTTAGGCTGCTAGAGGAAGCACTCGTGGTAGGTGCAGGCATCATGGTTATTTAGGCTGCTAGAGGAAGCACTCGTGGTAGGTGCAGGCATCATGGTTATTTAGGCTGCTAGAGGAAGCACTCGTGGTAGGGGCAGGCATCATGGTTATTTAGGCTGCTAGAGGAAGCACTCGTGGTAGGGGCAGGCATCATGGTTATTTAGGCTGCTAGAGGAAGCACTCGTGGTAGGGGCAGGCTACATGGTTATTTAGGCTGCTAGAGGAAGCACTCGTGGTAGGGGCAGGCATCATGGTTATTTAGGCTGCTAGAGGAAGCACTCGTGGTAGGTGCAGGCTACATGGTTATTTAGGCTGCTAGAGGAAGCACTCGTGGTCGGTGCAGGCATCATGGTTATTTAGGCTGCTAGAGGAGGCACTCGTGGTAGGTGCAGGCTACATGGTTATTTAGGCTGCTAGAGGAAGCACTCGTGGTAGGGGCAGGCATCATGGTTATTTAGGCTGCTAGAGGAAGCACTCGTGGTAGGTGCAGGCTACATGGTTATTTAGGCTGCTAGAGGAGGCACTCGTGGTAGGGGCAGGCATCATGGTTATTTAGGCTGCTAGAGGAGGCACTCGTGGTAGGGGCAGGCATCATGGTTATTTAGGCTGCTAGAGGAGGCACTCGTGGTAGGGGCAGGCATCATGGTTATTTAGGCTGCTAGAGGAGGCACTCGTGGTAGGGGCAGGCATCATGGTTATTTAGGCTGCTAGAGGAAGCACTCGTGGTAGGTGCAGGCTACATGGTTATTTAGGCTGCTAGAGGAGGCACTCGTGGTAGGGGCAGGCATCATGGTTATTTAGGCTGCTAGAGGAAGCACTCGTGGTAGGGGCAGGCATCATGGTTATTTAGGCTGCTAGAGGAAGCACTCGTGGTAGGGGCAGGCATCATGGTTATTTAGGCTGCTAGAGGAAGCACTCGTGGTAGGTGCAGGCTACATGGTTATTTAGGGTGTGTCACACATGGCACCCTTTTCCTTCTATAGTGCACTACCTTTTACCAGGGATTGAACCATGTTTCACACACACTCCCTCTCTCTCTCTGTCCTCAGAGCGGATCTTTGAGGACCATGAGAACTTGGTGGAGAACCTACTGAATTGGACCAGAGACAGCCATAACAAACTGATGTTCATCGAGCGCATCGAGAAATATGCCCTCTTCAAGAACCCCCAGGTAAGACCTTGGAACTAGAAAAACCCCTTCCAATGTGTTGTGTGTACACTACTCACACAGCTTTAGTGTAGAGTACACACACACACATTTCTTATGCATGCTAAGGGCCCTTGAGAGTGCGTGTGTTTAAGAAGTAGGTTGTGACTGAATAATGCATCGGACATGAGAAGGCTAGGTGAGAAGGCTAGGCGAGAAGGCTAGGCGAGCCAGCTCGTCTGGAGGAGTGTGTGATCTCCTGTTTTCAACTGGTGTCTATTTCTCCTTTGCTTTCCTCTGTTTCTCTTTCTTCTTCTCTCTATTTTCCCCACTTACTTACAGAACTACTTGTTGGGGAGGAAGGAGACTTCTGAAATGGCCGATAGGAATAAAGAGGCCCTACTAGAGGTGAGACAGACACACATACATGCGCGCAGACACACGGTCTCTCCTCCACACACATCTCTCTCGCGCTCTTTAGATTACACTAATAACAACGATGTGTTTGTGCAGGAGTGTTTCTGTGGCAGCTCAGTGTCAGTACCAGAAATAGAGGGAATCCTCTGGCTGAAGGATGATGGGAAGAAGTCGTGGAAGAAGCGATACTTCCTGCTGCGTGCATCAGGAATCTACTACGTGCCGAAAGGCAAAGCTAAGGTTAGCCACCCACTGAATACGCCAATCGACTGCTGATGTAAAAAGGGCTTTATAAAATACATTTGATTGATTGATTGTGTGTGTGTGTGTGTGTGTGTGTGTGTGTGTGTGTGTGTGTGTGTGTGTGTGTGTGTGTGTGTGTGTGTGTGTGTGTGTGTGTGTGTGTGTGTGTATTGGGTTCACATGTTCATGAGAAACAGATCCACCCAATCTCTCTGGTATTTCCTGTTTCTGGATATGATGACACAGGACTCCACAGGGATCGACCGAGCATGTGCCTCTTCTCTATTGCATCATGGGTCATTGGTTACTCCTGGAGACCAATATTTCTCAACATCAAATCAAAGTTTTTGTTTGTCACGTGCGCCGAATACAACAGGTGTTTACAGTGAAATGCTTACTTACAGGCTCTAACCAATAGTGCGGATAAAAAGTGTGTGTGTGAGTAAAGAAATAAAACAACAGTAAAAAGACATTTTGAAAAAGGAGTAGCAAGGCTATATACAGACTAGAGGTTGACCGATTATGATTTTTCAATGCCGATACCGATTATTGGAGGACCAAAAAAGCCGATACCGATTAATTGGCCGATTTATAATATATATATTTTTTTTTGTAATAATGACAATTACAACAATACTGAATTAACACTTACTTTAACTTAATATAATACATCAATAAAATCAATTTAGCCTCAAGTAGATAATGAAACATGTTCAATTTGGTTTAAATAATGCAAAAACAAAGTGTTGGAGAAGAAAGTAAAAGTGCAATATGTGCTCTGTAAGAAAGCTAACGTTTCAGTTCCTTACTCAGAACATGAGAACATATGAAAGCTGGTGGTTCCTTCTAACATGAGTCTTCAATATTCCCAGGTAAGAAGTTTTATGTTGTAGTTATTATAAGAATATTTCCCTCTATACCATTTGTATTTCATTAACCTTTGACTATTGGATGTTCTTATAGGCACTTTAGTATTGCCTGTGTAACAGTATAGCTTCCGTCCCTCTCCTCGCTCCTCCCTGGGCTCGAACCAGCAACAACAGCCACAACATCGAAGCAGCATTACCCATGCAGAGCAAGGGAAACAACCACCCCAAGGCTCAGAGCGAGTGAAGTTTGAAACGCTATTAGCGCGCACTAACTAGCCAGCCATTTCACTTCGGTTACACCAGCCTCATCTCGGGAGTTGATAGGTTTGAAGTCATAAACAGCGCAATGCTTGACGCACAGCGAAGAGCTGCTGGCAAAACGCACGAAAGTGCTGTTTGTATGAATGTTTACTCGCCTGCTTCTGCCTACCACCGCTCAGTCAGATACTTAGATACTTGTATGCTTGTATGCTCATTCAGATTATATGCAACACAGGACACGCTAGATAATATCTAGTAATATCATCAACCATGTGTAGTTAACTAGTGATTATGATTGATTGTTTTTTCTAAGTAAGTTTAATGCTAGCTAGCAACTTACCTTGGCTTACTGCATTTGCGTAACAGGCAGTCTCCTTGTGGAGTGCAACGAGAGAGAGGCAGGTCATTATTGCGTTGGACTAGCTAACTGTAAGGTTGCAAGATTGGATCCCCCGAGCTGATAATGTGAAAATCTGTCGTTCTGCCCCCGAACAAGGCAGTTAACCCACCGTTCCTAGGCCGTCATTGAAAATAAGAATGTGTTTTTAACTGACTTGCCTAGTTAAATAAAGATTAAATAAAGGTCTAAAATAATAAATAATAATTGGCAAATCGGCGCCCAAAAATACTGATTTCCGATTGTTATGAAAACTTGAAATGAGCACAAATTTATCGGCCATTCCGATTAATCAGTCGACCTCTAATACAGACACCGGTTAGTCAGGCTTATTGTATGTATGTACATGTGGGTAAAGTGACTATGCACATATGATGAGTAGCAGTAGCGTAAAAGAGGGGTTGGCGGGTGGTGGGACACAATGCAGATAGTCCGGGTAACCATTTGGTTACCTGTTCAGGAGTCTTATGGCTTGGGGGTAAAAACTGTTGAGAAGCTTTTTTATTCTAGACTTGGCACTCCGGTACCGCTTGCCATGCGGTAGTAGAGAGAACCGTCTATGGCTGGGGTCTTTGACAATTTTTAGGGCCTTCCTTTGACACCGCCTGGTGTAGAGGTCCTGGATGGCAGGCAGCTTTGCCCCAGTGATGTACTGGGCCTTACGCACTACCCTCTGAAGTGCCTTGTGGTCGGAGGCTGAGCAATTGCCGTACCAGGCAGTGATGCAACCGGTCAGGATGCTCTCGATGTTGCAGCTGTAGAACCTTTTGAGGATCTCAGGACCCATGCCAAATTTTTTTAGTTTCCTGAGGAGGAATAGGCTTTGTCGTGCCCTCTTCACGACAGTCTTGGTGTGTTTGGACCATCCTAGTTTGTTGTTGATGTGGACACCAAGGGATTTTAAGCTCTCAACCTGCTCCATTTTCAGCCCCGTCGACGAGAATGGGGTCGTGCTCGGTGCTCCTTTTCCTGTAGTCCACAATCATCTCCTTAGTTTTGGTTATGTTGAGGGATAGGTTGTTATTCTGGCACCACCCGGCCAGGTCTCTGGCCTCCTCCCTATAGGCTGTCTTGTCGTTGTCGGTGTTCAGGCCTACTGTTGTGTCGTCAGCAAACTTAATGATGGTGTTGGAGTCGTGCCTGGCCATGCAGTCGTGGGTGAACGGGGAGTACAGGAGGGGACTGAGCATGCACCCCTTGGGAGCTCCAGTGTTGAGGATCAGCGTGGCAGATGTGTTGCTACCTACCCTCACCACCTGGGGGCAGCCCGTCAGGAAGTCCAGGACCCAGTTGCAGAGGGGGGTGTTTAGTTCCTTAGCTTAGTGATGAGATTTGAGGGTACTATGGTGTTGAACGCTGAGCTGTAGTCGATGAATAGCATTCTCACATAGGTGTTCCTTTTGTCCAGGTGGGAAAGGGCCGTGTGGAGTGCAATAGAGATTGCATCATCTGTGGATCTGTTTGGGCGGTATGCAAATTGGAGTGTGTCTAGGGTTTCTGGGATAATGGTGTTCATGTGAGCCATTACCAGCCTTTTCAAAGCACTTCATAGCTACAGATGTGAGTGCTACAGGTCTGTAGTCATTTAGGCAGGTTGCCTTTGTGTTCTTGGGCACAGGGACTAGGGTGGTCTGATTGAAGCATGTTGGTATTACAGACTCAATCAGGGACATGTTGAAAATGTCAGTGAAGACACCTGCCAGTTGGTCAGGATATGCCCGGAGCACACGTCCTGGTAATCCGTCTGGCCCCGCAGCCTTGTGTATGTTGACCTGTTTAAAGGTCTTACTCACATCGGCTACGGAGAGCGTGATCACATGGTCGTCCGGAACAGCTGATGCTCTCATGCATGCCTCAGTGTTGCTTGCCTCGAAGCGAGCATAGAAGTGATTTAGCTCGTCTGGTAGGCTCGTGTCACTGGGCAGCTCGCGGCTGTGCTTCCCTTTGTAGTCTGTAATAGTTTGCAAGCCCTGCCATATCCGACGAGCGTCGGAGCCGATGTAGTATGATTCAATCTTAGCCCTGTATTGATTGACGCTTTGCCTGTTTGATGGTTCGTCGCAGGGCATAGCGGGATTTCTTGTAAGCTTCCGGGTTAGAGTCCCGCACCTTGAAAGTGGCAGCTCAACCCTTTAGCTCAGTGCGAATGTTGCCTGTAATCCATGGCTTCTGGTTGGGGTGTGTATGTACAGTCACTGTGCGGACGACGTCCTCCATGCACTTCTTGATAAAGCCAGTGACTGATGTGGTGTACTCCTCAATGTCATCGGAAGAATCCCGGAACATGTTCCAGTCTGTGATGGCAAAACAGTCATGTAGTTTAGCATCTGCTTCATCAGACCATTTTTTTAATGGACCAAGTCACTGGTGCTTCCTGCTTTAATTTTTGCTTGTAAGCAGGAATCAGGAGGATAGAGTTGTGGTGGGATTTACCAAATGGAGGGCGAGTGAGAGCTTTGTACGTGTCTTTGTGTGTGGAGTACAGGTGATCAAGAATTTGTTTCCCTCTGGTTGCACATTTAACATGTTGATAGAGATTTGGTAGAACTGATTTAGCCCCATGTTGAGTGTGTGTATACTTTAGCTTTTAGGCATGAAACGGAAGTAAACCTTGGACTTGTTTTTTTCAAAATGTTTTCCCATAGAACCTTAATTTTTGCCCCACTCCCACGCCGTTTCCATTTTCTTGTCTTCTCTGATTATCCCATCGGTTGTTTCCTTTTTAAAAAATGTATATACAATTTTACCCTGTGATGTTAATTCTGCAATGAGTGAACCAGTAATCTGATAAGATTTGTCACGTTGTTGGCCAAACAGTGAGTATTTCAACCTCTACTTGAATGAATACCTTATCAAACCTGTTTGGCCTCTAGGCATGGGCCTCGGCCAGTCTGTATGATCAATTATATGTCAATATGTCTCTACTCACTCTCCTCTCTCTCCCTGTAGACTTCTCTAGTCTAAAGCCTCAGACAATTTATTTAAAGTTTTGCAAAAATTGGCCGGGCTTTTATCTCACTGCTGTTGAGTTGCAATAGTAGAAGGCACAAGGAGTATTTAGATATTTGGTAGTGCATGGGCAGTTTTCCTCCTGTCATTCACTGACAGACCTACAGAGCTGTTTAACCTGTCAAGAAATGTCCAGTTATTCAACTGTCCCATGTTCGCTAGGTAGGTAAGTTAGGCTAACCATCTATTTAAATCTTGTAGTTTTCATGGCCAGATTACATGCCCAGGGGCCTCAACCCCAAGGGGGCCCCCATTTTTGATTTTGTTCAGACACTCCGGTATCATATCAACACACAAGACATGGCTAAATGTGTTGAATTGCAAGAAATTAGCTTTGAAACTAAGAAATGTTATCTCTGCACAATGGCAAAATGTGTAGAATTTCAGAAAATGACCTTTAAAACTGCAAAAGAGTGGTGACCGTTTGGGGTTGTAAGGTTGACGTTTGTTACTATGCAGATAAACAACAATATCCATCCGGACCTTCTGTCACCTAGGAAATTGTGTGGCCGGACCTTCTCAAAGAGTATTTGATTACCCGTGCAATATATGTTATAATAAATCATATATGAATCCTGTCTCTCCCTCCATATAGGCCTCCAGGGACCTGGTATGCTTTCTACAGCTGGACCACGTTAATGTGTACTACGGCCAAGACTACCGCAGCAAGTACAAGGCCCCCACAGACTACTGCCTGGCCCTTAAGGTAAGATAACCCCCCCCCCGTTCACCTAATGGTGCACTCCACTTCTGCTCCTTGTGGAGAATTGATTAGGAACATGGGCTAACTCATTTTTAGACAAGGGGTGGCATACTTCTAGAGTAGAGATGTTGCAGTGAGCCTGGACAAGCCCATTAAGATGGATCTGTTGTGTGAGTGGATGTGGTCCCGGGGGGGTCTGGGTAATGATATCCTTTGAGGCCACTCCTTTCTAAAAGCACAGACCCTGAAAAACACCAAAAATAAGTGTTAAGGCGCCACTCTCCTATATTATTAATGTTGACCCACCTATCTTTAGCTGTAGTCAAACTAACAGGCACAAAGGCAATTATCAAGGGTGGTTTTGGAATCGATGTCTTTACTGGAACGGAACGATCAGGGCCGGTCCTGGCCGCTCTGCCGCCCAAGGCGAGACAGAAAATGTGCTGCCCTCAGTAAGACTCATAGTACTAGTAAGGAAATTACTTTGAGAAGACGTCTAAAATAAGTGTTTTCCAGACGTTGAAGTTAGGTTCAATTTAGGTGCTGAATGAACGTCGAAAATATGTATTTTCCGGACGTTGAAAATATATGTATTTTCCGGGACGTTGAAATCCGTTCTGAATGAAAGTTGAAGTGACGGAATTTATAGCTGCCTATGTTTAGGACAAATCAAGGCTGGTCTAGACCAGACAAAGTCTGAACATGAACAACTGTTGATTGGTTTGATTCGGTCCGGACCGAACCAAAAACCTGCGTAGGTGGAAATCCAGGCCGGTCCAGACTGCACAAAAAGGCGCCTGGACAGGGCCAAAAAAACGAATCCAAAAGGCGTCGTGTTGGTCCGTGCTTATTGAGGTATCGCCCGAAAGTGTCGCCTGGAATTGAATTTTAGGAATGTCCATCTGTGGTGGGCCTACCGTTTGTAAATAAGACGGCCGGTCCGGACGGATCTAAGAAAAACATTGGTGTTGGTCCAGGCTTACTGGGGTGCAGCCGACCATGTGGCCCGCAACGGAATTTTAGGAATGCCCGTACGTGTGGAAGGCCCAATGTTTGTTAAAAATAAAACGCCCGTTGCATTGGCTTTATTAGTCCCGATTAGTCCAGTGAGTAATCAATTTGGCTGTTTAAACTCTGAATATCAGATACCCAGCTTTATCCGGAGGCGTTATCCTGAACCCATTTGCAATGTGTTTACACAGCGGGAAATGCAGAATTATTTCCTTTTTCGCTATGATCAGCCCGTAAAAAAAGGTACGGATACAAACTTGAAACCACTGATCATGGCAATTTAACCCATGGGGATCAAACTTCTGGACTTCTGGTTGTGTGTAGCCTGCTTGGCCTTTCCTCCTCCTAGGAACAAAGCGAAACTACATGTGTTGCCATGGAAACACGTCATGTGCATGTCTCTGTGTGTTCAGCACCCCCAGATCCAGAAGAAGTCCCAGTACATCAAGTATCTGTGCTGTGACGACGTCAGGACCCTCCACCAATGGTTCAACGGCATTCGCATCGCCAAGGTAATCCTTAACATCCACGTCACTCTTAAACATGACTATTAGAGACTATAGAACTTTTTCTCTCAGGCCAAAAGGGGTCTCCTAAACTAAAAGCTGACTTAAAAATAAAAAATACAAAAAGTTTGTTTCCCTTTACAAGATAAGACATTGGTCAATATTAAATTATATATGAACCATGCAACCAAAATACAACATTCAATGTGAACAATTAGCAACTGCGCATCTCTTTTAATAAACAACCGTGACCTCTCTTTCTCCCACGGTGGCGGTGGTGTAGTACGGGAAACAGCTGTATGTGAACTACCAGGAGGCCATGAAGCGCACAGAGGCGGCCCACGACTGGTCCTCCCTCTCCACCTCCAGCATCCGCTCCAGCTCCGGCTCCGGCTCAGCCAGTCTGCCCGGTGAGTCAGCCTTCCAGGGTTTACAACTGGTCTGGGATCAGCTGCTCAAGTCCACGGTGGTCCACTGAGGCTTAATGGTAATGGCTGGGGGACTGTGATGCGGGATCAGCTTGGTTACCAAATCAAATTGACCTCAATTTGAGGTGATGTTGATTCAGTAGAGATTGAAATGCTATTAATTAATTTATTTTCAATGACGACTTTTCGATTCAATTTATCAGATGGATTTGACCACAACCCCTGTCTAGCAGTAGGTACATTTATTCTAGTTCTGATCTTGAATCAGTTGTTGTGGCTTTGAGGGTACACAGTAAAGCTCTAGTCTATCTACAGATGTGGATTCACCCTTTTTTACACATCCACTCCCATTAATCAAATCTGCAAAAGAGGGAGTTCTATAATATTGCAGTTCGGTGGCTTCAGAGACTCTTGTTAGCCAATGTGTAGGTCAGAAATCTAGTGTTTATATGCTCCGGGGTGAAGTTTCCCCCAAGGTACAAATCTAGGATCAGCTTCCCCTTGCCCAATCCTAACCTTAACCATTAGTGGGGAAATGCAACACTGACCCAAGATCAGCATTTAGCGGCTCTCTTCCATGGCTGTGTGTGTGTGTGCCCCCCAGAGTCCCAGTCGAACCACTCGGGCCAGTCAGACAGTGGAGTGGACACGGCCTCCAGCCACGGGCGCTCCCAGAGCGTGGTCAGCTCCATTTTCTCTGAGGCCTGGAAGAGAGGAACACAGATGGAGGAGAACACCAGGGTTAGTCCTTCTCCCCTTTGACCTCTCCTCTTCACGCCAATATATTCCTCCTTTGTATTTCCTCTCATCTCTCTATATGTCTCTCCATTATCTCTCCTTTCTCCTCTTCTCTTTGTCTCCCATCAGATTGTTTTACTGTGATGATTGATTTTGTCTCAGTCGCACTGTAGATGCTCTACAGACTATCAGTAACAATTCAACCAGGGCCGGCGCCAGAACAAATCAGTTGGACTCTTTTTGATTTCCATATACGGGCCTTTTTGATTCATATATGGGGCACGTTTTTGTTTTTTGCAGGACCTCCTTCCGTGGCAAAACTAGAACCGCCATTCAAGCTAATGAGCAGTCATTCGGACCGCAACATTTTAACAGTTTAATTAATACATTTCATATATGCTTTTGCAAAAAAAATATCATTTGGTTGTGTTTATGAAGGTCACATTAGAGAATGTATGCACACATGACTGTAAGTTGCTTTGGATAAAAGCGTCTGCTAAATGGCATATATTATTATTATTATTACTACGAAAAATATATATTTCAAATCACACAAAATGCTTTTTCATTCGTGTTACTTTTCATTAGTGTTACTTTTCATTAGTGTTACTTTTCATTAGTGTATGGTACTGTTTATGTAAAAACACCATTTTATTTGTGGAGTTGCCTTTGTTACAACTACGAAACCGAAAGCATATGTTGGGACTTGGTAACAGCTTTCTACGAAGGCAAAAAAAGATGATACCCCAACCACCAAGATGCACAGTCAGCAAGATGCTCGGTCAAATGATGAAAGATTTGTTGCCTTAACATTATTTTAAGCTCCAAGTGTGCTTGATAAATAGTGAAAATCGCTACACAAAAGCATATAAATGGCATTCTAATGAATATATGGCCGCAGTCAAAAACGGTCAATTACTGTCAGCTCGTGCTTGACATGGTGTGTCTTCACGCAATGGCATAAGTTGTCACATAAACAACGAAAGCTAGTGAGGTGCGTTGCTGATTTTGTTTTTTTGCTTGATGTAGGGGCCTGCTCTCTGTGATAACGTTTTGTGCTGATAATCAGACGGTTGAATTGTCTCCGTTTTTTCTATCCAAACGGGTTGTGTGAAATTAGTTTTGGTGTGTGTTCAGTTTCGAGGCAATTATCGGGGTAATTGTCAACTGGGCACGGCACCTTTTAATTATCGGGAGAAGGAGGGAAGCAGGGGGTCAGTGGGGAGTAGTGGGGGTTCAGTGGGGGAAAACCATAAAGAAAATGACATGCCCTCCTAACAGTGGTTATAACACACTGTTTCTGATATTAAGAGTTTAACAATGGCAGTGTGTTTTAGACTTATTTAGGTAAAGTCGAGGGAGGCATGAATTTTATTAAAAATGACCTTTTATAAATGTGGCGTGAACACAACCAGTCGTGATGTGTTCAACCGATTTTTGTCAAACAAATCACTTCAAAAAGTAGGTTACCTTTTGCACGTTCGTCCAAAAATAATTCCAGCGTCAAAACAGTGCACTGTGCACCCGCCCAACTTTCCTTCAATGTGCAAGTGGCTGAAACAACTATCTCACCAGAGAAAGCATCAGAGTGATGCTTGGCCCCGGTCTTACAAAGTCAACAAAACTAAGGAGCTGGTCGTGGACTTCAGGAGACCGTAGAGGGAGACTGCCGCCATCCACATCGACGGGGCCACAGTGGAGAAGGTGAAGAGCTTAAAGTTCCTCAACATACACATCACTAACAATCTGAAATGGTCCACCCACACAGACATTGTGGTGTAGACGACGCCACAACAGCACCTATTCAACCTCAGGAGGCTGAAGAAATTTGGCTTGGCCCCTAAGACCCTCACAAATGCACCATTTGAGATCATCCTGTCGGGCTGTATCACCGCCTGGCGCCTACATCACCTGATGTCACAAGAAGGCCAAAAGGATCATCAAGTATATCAACCCACCTGAGCCACGGCCTGTTCGGCCCGCTATCATCCAGAAGGCGAGGTCAGTACAGGCGCATCAAAGCTGGGGCTGAGAGACTGAAAAACAGCTTCTATCTCAAGGCCATCAGACTGTTCACTAGGCGGCTACCACCTGGTTACTCAACCCTGCACCTTCGAGGCTGCTGCCCTATGCACATAGACATGGCTTCACTAGTCACTTTCACTGGAACACTGGTCACTTTAATAATGTTTACATACTGTATTCTAGTCAATATGCCTATTTCTGTATATATATATATATATATACACAATGTTCTATCCTACGTACTCGACAAATATACTAAATATTCTATCCACATACTGTCCATAATGTCTATACATCCCATCACATATGTATTTATACTCCGGACTCTGACATTGCTCGTCCTAATATTTATATATTTCTTAATTCCATTTTTAAAAACTTTTAGACTTGTGTATATTGTTATGAATTGTTCGATATTACTGCACTGTTGGAGCTAAGAACACAAGCATTTTGCTACACCCACACTAACATCTGGCTAAAATATGTGTATGCGACCAATACGATTTGATATATTTTGCCCATGTACAGTATGTGATGCTGTCTGGCCAAAAAGAGTATGACATGCTGTTAGAGGAATTTAAATTCCTATATGTTTAATACCCAATTAAATTAATACACTCAGCCCATTTCTAAGGATTTGTAAGAAACTTATTTACATAAAATGGGCGGAGACCAGTCTCAAAATCAAGCACTAGCGTTTGTTCTCGAGAGTACTGAACACGATACAATTTACCACAGGTTATAAACTGAAAATGACGTCATTAGTTTTCGAACTGTCCCGTCTCTCCTCCACTCCGGTACAATGGCAGTATAGTTCTCAAGCCTTCCTACATCGTCTCCCACCAATTTAGATAATTTATGACCAAGCCAAGGTCTTCCTGTGTAGATATGCATTCTAGCCTGCCTGACGATAAGTTAATTCGTTTCTACCAAGGAACAGACAGTCATGGGCTACACATACTCAGACAGGGGAGCGCTGTTTCGCTCGCTCTGATGATTTATCTGAGATTGGTGAGTATTTCTGTCTCCGCTCATCTCGGTGAAATAAATGATCAATATTTAAATACTTTATTTGGACGGGAGAAGGTACTGTAGGGCGGTCCAGGCCACCTAATGCCCACTCATAACACTGGGGCTGATTTCACCTTCTACTGACCCTTATCCTAAACTTAACCCCAGCCTTAACCTTATGCTTACCCGAATCCTTATTCTAACCGTACCCTTATTGTTAGCAATTTATGTTATTCTTCAATAACACAAACTCCAAAGCAAATCAGGGGGAGAAAAATAGGTTTATTCAAAGAGGACAAATCATAATGTTATGCTGGGAGGTAGATGTTCATTCTCCCTTGTCCTCAGCTTTTCTCCACAGAACAAAGGAAAAGGATGCCATTTATATAACCCCCCACCCTAGCCTGGGGTTGACCAATCAGAAGTCCTTGCAGTACAACTGGGCCAATGGCCAAATAACAAGTATCCTGCTCCAGACTCAATGTACAGAACATAGCACACTGAGTTCAGGAGTGACATACCACAGATTCTAAACAGCTGTTGAACTGAAACCCAACTCCTATTTACATTGACAATTCCCTATTGATCGTTAATTCTAGTACTCTTGTCCTCTTATCCTCTGCGTTGTGTATTTATCTTCAAAATATTATTATACTCAAGCCGTCGCTTATCAACAGATTGTCCATGGTGATCCTGTACTCATTGTGTGTGTTTCTCTGTCCCCGCACAGATGAGGGAGTCCACCCGAGGCGCCACCCTCCCTCACCCTGCCCACACGCACCGCCAGACCCCACAACTGGAGCCCCCTGCGTTGGCTGTGCCACAACAGCAGCCGCCTCCCCAGACTCGCAGCAGCTACACCCACTCTCTACCCCCCAAGCCACAGGGGGGTACCTCCCCCCCACTTCAACAGCAACTGCCCCCCCAGATCCGCAGCAGTTACACCCAGGTCTTGCCTACCCTGCCCCAACAGCCCTCCCCTCCACCGCCCCAACAGCCCTCCCCTCCACCGCCCCCAGCAGCCCTCCCCTCCACCGCCCCAGCAGCCCTCCCCTCCACCGCCCCAGCAGCCCTCCCTCCACCGCCCCAGCAGCCCTCCCCTCCACCGCCCCAGCAGCCCTCCCTCCACCGCCCCAGCAGCCCTCCCTCCACCGCCCCAGCAGCCCTCCCTCCACCGCTCCAACAGCTACCCCCCACATCCGCAGCAGTTACACCCAGGTCTTGCCTACCCTGCACCAACAGCCCTTCCCTCCACCGCCCCAACAACCCTTCCCTCCACCGCCCCAACAGCTGCCCCCAGATCCGCAGCAGTTACACCCAGGTCTTGCCTTCCCTGCCCTTCCCTCCACCGCCCCAACAGCCCTTCCCTCCACCGCCCCAACAGCCCTTCCCTCCACCGCCCCAACAGCCCTTCCCTCCACCGCCCCAACAGTCCTTCCCTCCACCGCCCCAACAGTCCTTCCCTCCACCGCCCCAACAGCCCTTCCCTCCACCGCCCCAACAGCCCTTCCCTCCACCGCCCCAACAGCCCTTCCCTCCACCGCCCCAACAGCCCTTCCCTCCACCGCCCCAACAGCCCTTCCCTCCACCGCCCCAACAGCCCTTCCCTCCACCGCCCCAACAGCCCTTCCCTCCACCGCCCCAACAGCCCTTCCCTCCACCGCCCCAACAGCCCTTCCCTCCACCGCCCCAACAGCCCTTCCCTCCACCGCCCCAACAGCTGCCTCCCCAGATCCGCAGTAGTTACACCCAGGCCTTGCCCTCCCTGCCGCCCCAGCCCTCTCCTCCACCACCACCCCCCAGCTCTCTCCACCACCCCCAGCTCTCTCCACCACCCCCCAGCTCTCTCCACCACCCCCCAGCTCTCTCCACCACCTCCCCAGCTCTCTCCTCCACCACCCCAACAGCTGTCCCCACAGCCCTACAGCAGCTACAACCAAGCTGTGCCCCGCCACCCCCTCCCCCGCCACCACCCCTCCCCCACCTCCCCTGCCTGCCAGCAGCACCCTCACCACTCGGGCCCCACAGTGTTCGCCAAGTACAGCACCATCACCCGGCTGCAGAACCAGAACGCTGCCCACCAGGCCGCCAATCACCACAGGGCGCAAAACAACCACCAGAGCCCACCCAGGGCGTCAGCTCAAGCCCCGGCTTGTCCCAATCAGACGGCTGTCAAACCGCTGGTCAACAACATCAATGTCCCGCCTCCCCCGCCGCCCCCTCCCCCGCCCTCCATGCCCGCTCTGGGGTCGGCCATGGCCGCACTCCGGCTCGGTTCCCCCAGCCCGGCCGTCCTGCCCCAGTTCATCCCACCACCGCCGGAGAGCAACGACATCCCCCTCCCCTCCTCCTCCACCGCCCCCAGACCCGATGCCAGGTCTGTGCCCATTGCCCTACGGCGCCAACGCCCTCCAGCAGGCACTGGCCCAGAAGTTCCCCAACGGTCCCACCCAGGGCCTCTTTCCCCCGCTGCCAGACTGGTAGAGTCGCCTCCGGCACCGCCTCCTCCCCCGCCACCTCCCCTCCTACCCCACCGCCTCCCCAGAAGCTCTCTGTGCCTCCCCCACCTCCTCCTCCCCCACCTCCTCCCCCACCTCCTCCTCCCCCAACTCCTCAGCAGCAGTACTCGCCCGCAGCTGCTCCCCCCTGCCCTACCCAAAACCTTCTCCCCAGGCTTTCTGCTCCACCACGGTGCCCGGAAGCCTCTATACCCTGTTTCCCCTCTCCCCCGCCCCACCTGCTGCCCCTACTCCTCCCCCACCCCCGCCCCCTCCTCCTCCGGTGTCAATGAAGAAGCAGCACAGCCTCCAGGTAGTCCACACTCCCAACCAGCCCCCTCCCACATTTCCCAAGCAGCACAGCCTCTCCAAGCCGCCACCCATGTCATTCACGGCTCCGCCCACCACTACCTCCCTGGTCAAACAGATGGCAAGTCAGTTCCCAGGGTCCACACTGTCAACCAATCAACTTGAGAGCCCCAAAGCCCCCCTTTCCCCTCCTGCGGTGAAGGCCAAACCAAGATGGCAGCCAGGCTGTGGACAGGCCCAGCAACAGGCCTCTGAGATCCCTCCACCCGCTTCTGAGAGCAGCCTGTCTTTCCCTCCTCCTCCCCCTCCTCCTCCGCCCCCACCTGCTCCAGTCACCGGCCTTGCCCCTCTTGCTCCACCTCCCATCACTGGCCCCACCCCTCCGCCTCCCCCTCTCCCCCGGCAACCTATGCTCGCCCCTGAAGAGATCTCCATCGGGCTCCTCCACACCCTCCTCAGGTTCCTCTGGCTGGGGGGCAGGAAGCCCCGCCCGCCACCCCCAGAAGGCCTCCAGCATCAAGTCTAACTCCACGGCTGAATACCAGGAGTCCCGCAGGAACCTTCTCAGCAAGTTCGCCCCCAGTCCTCCTCTTCCCCTCCACCTTCCCATCCTTCCCTGCCGTGTCCTTGGGTAGTTCTCCCTCTAAGGACCCCTCCTCCTCCCGGCCGGCCCCCGGCGCCCCCAAGCCAGGCAAGTTGAACCTGGCCAACCTGGCCCTTCAGGCCAAAGTGGGTCAAGTGGGCCAGCTGCGCCAGTCCACCGCCGACTTCCCCTCCCTTCCAGCGGAGTGCGCCGTGGCCTACCTCCCCACTCCCCCACTGGCTTTTGATCTCTTCCCCCTCCTCCACTGCCCAGTGATGGCCACGTTGGGGCACCTAAGGTAGCAGTGGTCAACCCCCAGCCAAAAGTACCGCCTGCCCCTCCCGGTCCCCCTCCCCCGCCACCATCAACTCCTCCTGGGGCAAGGGCTCCCTGAAGAAGGCCCCTCCCCCATGCTGCAGAGGAACCAGCCGTCCCCGCCTCCCAAGCTGCCCCTGCCTACCTCGCCCCCCAAGGGGAACGGTAACAACGGCGCCCCCCAGCCGGGCAACTTCATGGACGACCTGAACCGGACTCTGAAGCGCAAGTCGGTGAGCCGGCAGGGCTCGCTCTCCTCGTCCCGCCTGTCCGGCCCCAAGCTGGAGCCCGCCGCGGGCACCATGGACGACATGGAGTTGGCACTGGCCCCTCCACCGCCCGAGTTGCTGTCAGGGGGGAACATCTCAGGCTATGCAACGCTACGGCGGGGGCCCCCACCGGCCCCACCCAAGAGGGGGGGCAACACAAAACTGACACACTGACCAGGGGAGTGGTAGAAAAGGAGACTGTTGGATGATGCCTACTTTACCTCTCTTGGGGAGGGGTTTCTATCTATCATATCTATCACACAGGACCGTCAGTGGATATTGACAAACTGGACTCCTCGTGTTCCATGATTATGATGGTGAATACTTAACCATGTAAATAAGGAAACGCCAAACCACGTATCAGCTTCTTCGCCGTATGTTTGTGCCACGTAGTCAGAAAACCAATAATAACGACGTTAGGATTCATTCTGCATTGGTACTGCATGGACATGCTGTAAAACATGACGCTCTCTGTGTGTGTGTGCCCGTGTGTGTGTGCCCGTTTTGTGTGCGTAACCGTGTGTTTTCACATGCATCCATGTGTGTGAGAGCGAGAGATAAAGGGGAAATGGGAGACAGCCCATAAAGGAAGGCCTCTGTAATAGGGATTGTTATTTTGCCTCTGGTTTTATATGAAGTTATTTAATACGTGAAAGGATTTTCTTTATAGTTACGTTTTTAAAAGCTGCAAGTATGTTGGAGAGAGGCGGAGAAGATCGAAAAACTTGAATCAATGAGATAAGAATTCTCAGAGAGTTTTGACATTTCCTAAGTATTCCCTGAATGTTTTGCAAGTGTCTCACGCAAATCAGAAGGACGCCTTTTTTCACAGACGATTGCACTCTCTCGAAGGAATCTCCAAAATGGGGGAAAAAAATAGATTCTCTCCTCCCAAAGGCACGAAACCATGACTGTGCAACTGGAAACATTTGTGACTGGGAATAATTTTTTTGTTAATTTTTTATTTAATGCATACAATTTATTTTGCTTAACTGAAGACTGGAACGGCACGTCGTGTGTATGTCTTTCGAATGCCCTGTGGGTTGTGTGCTGTGTTTGTTTGACCTTTGACCTGACCGGCATCTGAGTCGGGTTCATTAGGCACCAAGCAGAAGAAACGGACTGTGAAACAGGGAGGGACTCACTGGATTTGTCCAATTAGAAACACACATTTTAGATTTTCGTTGGGGACATGCTTTAAAACGTTTGGTGCCTAATGAACATCTGCTTCTGTTTATCTGTACAGTAACTGCTTCTGCTCCCCTCCCATCGGCCCCTGCCACCTTTAGATTGTCACATGACATGGCCTAAAATCATAGAAATAGAATGTACAGAGCGGGGGCAGCTTTGCTCCAGGTGCCGTTTACCATATACTCAGTTATTCTCAACACGGTGGCTAAAATTGAAGCGACACGTTTTGCTTTAAGGTACACGGATCATTGAATGATGTTGTCAGTAGCATTAGACTAGACCTGACTGGCTAAATTAATTCACAAATTCCCGTCTGGCTCGCATTAAAATTGAATGTTGCTTTCTATATCCTGTTTTTATGGCCTAAACATCCCAGTGTGGTGCAGTTTCCTGCTTCTCCTGCCGAAGTGCAGTGCAGAGGAGGAGGGGGGGGGGGGTTCTCGCAGCAATGCCTTCATTTCAAGGGTGCTAGTACTTATTGTCCTAATAAGCCTGGATATCAAGTTGCTGACATCTTAAAAGTTGAATCTAGGGTTTGTCCCCAATCCTCCACTCTTCTCCGGAAGTGTGACCATCCTGGATTGGATTGATAGAAGCATGAGCTTCGGTTTCCACCATTTTCAGCAATCGATACAGTATAGCGACCATAACCAAATAAAGCTGAATGTCCGTACTGAACTCAAGTGGACCATGAATGTTGAGGGACCACTGCTAGACGCATAAAACATGCTGTCATATTAATCTTGCTTATATCTACATTGCTTCTGCTCCGTATTGGTGAAGTTGGCTCGAGATGCTGATCTTGGGTCAGTTGTATCTGTACCTAAGGGGGAAACTTCACCCCAGAGCCTGTGCGTTTTCATGATTGAATTATCATCCTTTTCAGGTTGTTGGTTAACAGTATGTCAAACTGAAGTAAGCATTAAATTATTGAAGTGTTGTGTATCTGATTTTGGGGGCCATATGAAACTAAATTAATAAAACGGGGGGGGGGGGGGGGAGATTGCAGACTAAATGTCTACTATCCCGAAGATCACAATATAAATGTTGGTACTCATACCTCGACCATGTATCGCTGTCTTGTTTATCACCAACTCTATGGTTCATTTATTGGTTAACTTAAAGGGACAATCTGGGACTTAAACACACTTTTTTGCTAAATAACTAAGGAATGGGGCTGGCGCAATCTAACCACAAACGATTAACCAGGGATGGGATTCAATCTGCTTGCACCATTTTAAAATTGAGCCGACATCGTTTATCATGAATGCAATGGAGTAAAACAAGCTTATATTTTTTAGTTTTGATTGTGGTAAGTTCAAGAATCAACTTGCTATCATTATTTTTAAGGTAAAATTGGATGTACCAATCCCAGATTGCTCATTTAACCTGTATCTCTACTGTTGTGAAAGAATGAAACATAAAGATTGAGGCTAGAGCTTCTAATACATCCTTCCTTGAAGTAATCACTGATCTGACATGCACTACATGACCAAAAGTATGTGGATGCCTGCTCGTCAAACATCTCGTTCCAAAATCATGGGCAATAATATGGAGCTGGCTTCCATTCAGCCACGAGCATTTAGTGAGGTCGGGCATTGTTGGGCGATCAGGCCTGGCTCGCAGTCAGCGTTCCAATTCATCCCTAAGGTGTTTGATGGGGTTGAGGTCAGGGCTCTGTGCAGGCCAGTCAAGTTCGTCCGCACTTATCTCAAAAAAACATTTCTGTATGGACCTCGCTTTGTGCAAGGGTGCATTGTCATGCTGAAACAGGAAAGGACCTTCCCCAAACTGTAAAGCACAGAATTGTCTAGAATGTCATTGTATGCTGAAGATTTCCCTTCACTGGAACTAAGGGGCCTAGCCCGAACCATGAAAAATCCCAGACCGTGTAAATATACATAGTGAAATCAATGCAATTGAAAGGTTGCTCATAGCAGTCCAGTGATGTCAGATCGGTCACTTCAAGGAAAGAAGGTCCCATTTTTTTTTAGGCTTAGTGTTCTGTTGTATTCTAGAAAAGCTCATTTGTAGACCTGTCACTGGTATGATACACATAGATATACACTGTACAAAACATTTAGGAACACTTGCTCTTTCTGAGACTGACCAGGTGAAAGCTATAATCCTTTATTGATGTCAATTGTTAAATCCAGGTGGATGAAGGGGAGATGGGTCAAAGAAGGATGTTTAAGCCGAGAAACAATTGAGACATGGATTGTGTATGTGTGCCATTCTGAGGGTGAAAGGGCAAGACAAAATATTTGTGCCTTCAAACAGGCTACGGTAGTAGGTGCTCGGCACTCCGGTTGGAGTGTCAAGAACTACAACGCTGCTGGGTTTTTCACATTTAAGTTTCCTGTGTGTATCAAGAATGGTCCACTACCCAAAGGATATCCAGCCAACTTGACACAACGGTGGGAAGCATTGTAGTCAACATGGACCAGCATCCCTGTGGAACGCTTTCCACACCTTGTAGATTCCATGCCCTGACAAATTGAGGCTGTGCTGAGGGCAAAAGGGGGTTCAACTCAATATTAGGAAGATGTTCCTAATGTCTTGTACAAAGTTTGTTTATACACAGGCCAACCCAATAGGTATTATTTTTCCACTAGTTGGTCTTTTGACTATCAAATCAGCTCTATGGCCAATATTTGGGCTGCCTGTATAAACGTAATCTGATAAAATGGAATGTTGCTCTGGGTTCAGTGTTGATGGGCTTTGAATGCCCTCTTGTGGTCTCCACATGTCTTGCATACACAGGATCACCCTGTATGTGTCTTTCAATCACTATGGATAGTGGATCATTAATAGACATTATCACTTGTATGTCCCACTTACAAAACATGAAAATGAATGATGACACATCCAGACGAGAGTAATCAATTTAATTGGAAATTATCTCTTAGGTTCCAGCGTCACTATCAGAACCTCCCTGTTTTCCAACGAGTACTGTCAGGGCCTGATAAGGAGAATGTCACATTCAGATAGAAATGTATGGTGTAGAACAGATATGGTTGTCATTCAGAATTGTACTGTATAGAGCTGACAATTCCCTATTCTATCTGCAACACTCGTAACATTTCACATCATTGAATACACTCCGGGTGTGTCGTGCCGAGTCACTCCAGGTGGTTGCCGATGCTGTCGCCCCTTGGGATCGATTGAGGCTCCACTTTTCTGGAGAAAGAGTGGCTGGGAAAGAGAGTGGCCTCAGGGAAGCCAGGCAGGACAGGGCCTGCAGCAATACATTATTTTGGTTAGCACAATGATTATTTTGTGTGTTCTATACATTGGCGTCAACTAAAGCAGT
The DNA here is from genome assembly GCF_021184085.1 of Oncorhynchus gorbuscha. Lineage (NCBI taxonomy): Eukaryota > Metazoa > Chordata > Actinopteri > Salmoniformes > Salmonidae > Oncorhynchus > Oncorhynchus gorbuscha. The sequence continues at coordinate 43,109,352 of NC_060193.1, forward strand.
TTTGCTTGAGCCTGGTCCCTAGAGCTGTTTGTGCCATCTTGCCAACGGACCAAAGGAGATAAAGACCGCAATAACATATCTGGGAACAGGCTAGGTTTTGCTTACCCCTGTTCCCAGATGGTTGCACGTTCAACTGCTGCCTCTTCCTCGTGAAGTTCTGTTGATAGAGAATCTGGATTTAGGGATTTTTTCTGTATTGCTCAGCTGGACATTTTAGCTCTGTGTATACTTGGTGCTAACATGGATCCTTTGTCCTGATTTTGCCCACATTTCAAGAAATGTCTACACATAGCCCACGTTAACATATGTAGCTTAAAAAAAACCTCTGGGCTGCAATCCCGTTAACGGGATGATATGACAACAGCCAGTGAAAGTGCAGGGCGCCAAATTCAAAACAGAAATCTCATAATTACAATTCCTCACCACAAACAATTATATGTTAGGTCAGCACCAAGCCACAGAAAAACACAGCCATTTTCCCAGCCAAAGAGGAGTCACAAAAAGCACAAAGAGATAATGAATCACTAACCTTTGATCTTCATCAAAGGTTAGTCATCAGCAACCGCTGTGTCAGATTCCCAAAAAACTTTACGGAAAAAGCAAACCATGCAATAATCTGAGACTGTGCTCAGAACAATCAAGTCAAATTAGCAGCCATGTTGTAGTCAACATAAACCGTAAATTACATGCTAAATATTCCCTTACCTTTGATGATCTTCATCAGAATGCACTCCAAGGAATCCCAGGTTCACAATAAATGCTTGATTTGTTCGATAATGTCCGTTATTTATGTCCAATTAGCTACTTTTGTTAGCGCGTTTGGTATACATATCCAAACGCTCGTTCTGGTCAGCGTTACGTTGGACAAAAACTTCAAAAAGTTATATTACAGGTCGAAGAAACATTTCAAACTAAGTACAGAATCAATCATTTGGATGATTTTATCATTAATCTTCAAAAAGTTCCAACCGGAGTATTCCTTTGTGTCTTCAGGAGACATGGAACGCAGGTCGCTATCATGTGAAATGCTTGTGACCAGAAAATGGCTGACTACCTGATTCATTCTGCTGTCATTAATTCCCATAACACAGTAGAAGCCTCATTCAAATTTCTATGGACGGTTGACATCTAGTGGAAGATGTGGAATATCTCAAGGGGATTTCAATGGGAACTGTGTTGAATACATACCAATCTCAGATTTCTCACTTCCTGTTTTGATTGCTCCTCAGGTTTTTGCCTGCCATATGAGTTCTGTTATACTCACAAACATCATTCAAACCGTTTTAGAAACTTAAGTGTTTTCTATCCAATACTAATAATGATGTGCATATATTAGCAACTGAGACTGAGGAGCAGGCCATTTACTTTGGGCACCTTATTCATCCAAGCTACTCAATACTGCCCCCCAGCCATAAGAAGTTATTAAGAAGCAAGGTTCATGAAATTAACAACTTGCTAGCAACAGATGATTCATATTCTGACTCTCAGACAATATATTTGATACAGGGAGAAGCAATACAAGGTTATAAAAAAAAGACATGCCAGTGGTGTTGCTGCTGTTTATATTCAGAACCACATTCCTGTACAGATTTGAGAGGATCTCATGTTAAATACTGTTGAGGTAATATGGCTACAGGTTCATCTGCCTCACCTAAAGCCCATTCTGGTGGGAAGCTGATTTCGACCAAGTGCTAACTGTCAGTATCTGGATAAAGTGTGAAATGCTTGATAATGTATGTGATAAAACAGAGGTATATTTTCTGGGTGAATATTGACTGGCTTTCATCAAGCTGCCCACTCAAGAAAAAGCTGAAACCTGGTTATCAGTCCACCTACAAGAGTAGTTAAACAGCACAGGAATGAATGTATTGATCACATATTTACTAATTCTGCAGAAGTGTGCTTGAAAGCAGTATCCAGATCATTGGGTGTAGTGTTCACAATATAGTTCCAAAGGTTAAGCCTAATCTAGTGTATAAGAGGTCATAGAATAAGTTTTGTAGTGATTCCTGTTAATGTAAAGAATATTTATCGGTCTGTGGTGTGTAATGAGGAGCAAACCGACGTTGCACTTGACACATTTATGAAATTACTTCTCCCAGTTACTAATAAGCATGCAGCCATTAACAAAATGACTGTAAAAACAGTTAAATCTCTGGGGATTGTATGGGATTAGGCAAAAGGAATGGCTGCACAACCGATTGGCAGACATACTGCAAATTGAGAAATCATGTGACTAAGCTGAATAAAAGGAACTACACTATGAAACAAAGATAACATGACAAAGAATGATAGTAAAAAGCTTTGGAGCACCTTCAATGAAATTGTGAAAAAAGGCAAACTCAGCTACATTTTATTCATTCATTCAGATGGCTCATTCATCACAAAACCGACCGATATTGCCAACAACTTTAGTTTTTTATTGCCAAGATGACACTACATCGAGTGTATCTGACCAAATTATGAAAGACAAGAATTGTCATTTTTTATTCTGTAAAGTGAGTGTGTCAATGACAGGACACCGTGGTCTGACAACTTGGATGGAAAATTACTGAGGATAATAGCAGACGATATTGCCACTTATTTGCCATATCTTCAATTTAAGCCTACTAGAAAGTGTGTGCCCTCAGGCCTGGAGGGAAGTCATTCCGCTACCTAAGAATAGTAAAGCCCCCTTTACTGGCTCAAATAGCCGACCAATCAGCCTGTTACCAACCCTTATTAAAGTTTGAAAAAATATTGTGTTTGACCAGATACAATGCTATTTTAGAGTAAACACACAAATTACTGATAAACATATTGTGGGGGCTGTTTTGTTATACTTCAGTGTAGCTTTTGACATTATCGATCATAATCTGCTGCTGGAAAAACGTATGTGTTATGGCTTTACACCCCCTGCTATATTGTGGATAAAGAGTTACCTGTAACAGAACAGAGAGGGTGTTCTTTAATGGACACCTCTCCAATATAATCCAGGTAGAATCAGGAATTCCCCAGGGCAGCTGTCTAGGCCCCTTACTTTTTCAATCTTTACTAACCACATGCCAAAAGCCAGTGTGTATGTGGATGACTCAACACTATACACATCAGTTACTACAGAGACTGAAATGACTGCAACACTTAACATAAATCTGCAGTTAGTTTCAGAATGGGTGTCAATAAATAAGTTAGTCCTAAATATTTCAAACTAAAAGCATTGTATTTTGGGCAAATCATTCACTAAACCTCAACTAAATCTTGTAATAAATGTGGAAATTGAGCAATTTGAGGTGACTAAACTGCTTGGAGTACCCTGGATTGTAAACTGTCATGGTCAAAACATATTGACACAACAGTAGCTAAGATGGGGAGAAGTCTGTCCATAATAAAGCGCTAATCTACCTTCTTAACAACACTAGCAACAAGGCAGGTCCTACAGCCTCTAGTTTTGTCGCACCTGGACTACTGTTCAGTCGTGTGATCAGATGCCACAGAGGTACTTAGGAAAATTTGAAATTGGCTCAGAACAGGGCAGCATTGCTGGCCCTTGGATGTACACAGAGAGCAAATATTAATAATATGCATGTCAATCTCTCCTGGCTCAAAGTGGAGGAGAGATTGACTTCATCACTACTTCTATTTGTGAGGGGTATTGAGATGTTGAAAGCATTTAAATGACTAGCACACAGCTCGGACACCCATGCATACCCCACGCCACCAAAGGTCTCTTCAGAACAGACTATGGGAGGTGCACAGTACTACATGGAACTCTTCCACATCAGGTAACTGACGGAAGCAGTAGAATCAGATTTAAATAACAATAATACACATTATGGAACAGTGGGGACTGTGAAGCAACACAAACATTGACACATGCATACACACACATGACAACATATGAAATGTGAAATCTGTTGAATGTATTGTAATGTTTAAATTGTATAACTGCCTTAATTTTGCCAGACCCCAGGAAGAGTAGCTGATGCCTTGGCAGCAGCTAATGGGGATCCATGAATACAAATATATGCTTGACCTTTACTTAACTAGGCAAGTCAGTTAAGAACAAATTCTTATTTTCAATGACGGCCTGGGAACAGTGGGTTAACTGCCTGTTCAGTGGCAGAACGACCTTGTCAGCGCCGGGATTTGAACTTGCAACCTTTTGGTTACTAGCCCAATGCTCTAACCACTAGGCTACCCTGCCGCCCCATAGACAGTGGACAGTTATCTGTCCACTGTGTCTGCATTGTGACCAGATTTCCTGGTCCCTTTATGCAAACTATTTCACAGCTATTCTTAAAAAAGAATATCATTGTAAGACATGTAATTAGTCAATGGTGGCACCTGTCAATGAGGGTGGAATAATGAGTTAAAATGGTTTCTCTGTCAAGTTCTGTCTACACTTGTAAGATATCCAGACACAATGCGTATCTGACAACCTCTGGAGGTGGGCAGGATGATCTAATCACAATCAGATCACAATGTGTCTTGATTGTCTACACCTGTCAAATGTGGGCACAATCAGAATGTGGACAAAATCAGGGCAAATAACTTAAGTTAGAACCAGGTATAAACTGTTGATGATCAATCCCAAACGGCACCTTAGCCTTTACCTCTAGGCCAGTGGTTCTTAACCTGGGTTCGATCGAACCCCAGGGGTTCGGTGAGTCAGTCTCAGGGGTTCGGCGGAGGTCAAGACAAACATCCGATTCATATGATTCGTGATGACCCGCTCCGCTTGGCCATCATTGGCTGCAGGTGATCACGCTACATCACTTGGCCTATCTGTGCTGCAGGGAATTTGGCGCGCTCAGTTTGTGACTGTGGTGATGGTATGTCTTGTGATTTCTTTCTTAATATTTTAATCCCTTCATACTTACTATGTCGAGCAAAAAAAGAAAGTGGTCAGACGAATATGAACAATATGGATTTACATGTATAACCGAGCGTGATGGGAGTCAATGTCCTAACTGCATGATTTGCAATGCCAAGTTGAGCAATTCTAGTCTAGCACATGCAAAACTAAGAGAACACTTCCTTAAGCTGCATGGAGATGGAAAATACAAGAACACAACACTCGCTGAATTCAAGGTGAAGAGAGCCAGATTCGATGAAAAGGCTACTCTGCCTGTTCTCGGCTTTGTACCCATCAACAAACCGATCCTCACAGCATCGTACGAAGTTGCTTACCCGATCGCAAAGCAGGGCAAACCACACACCATTGGTGAAACACTCATAAAACCAGCTGTGTTGAAGATGGCGAATATCATGCTGGGAAAAGAGGCCGAAGTTAAGTTATCCCAAATTTCTCTTTCAAATGACACCATCAGCGACAGAATAGAGGACATGAGCAAAGACATCTTGGCTCAAGTAGTTGCAGATCTGATTTCAAGCCCGGCAAAATTCAGCCTTCAACTCGACGAGACCACAGACGTTTCCAATCTAAGCCAGCTTGCTGTATTCGTGCGCTACGTGAAAGACGACGTGATAAAGGAAGAATTTTTATTTTGTAAGCCTCTTACAACAACAACTAAGGCAGCCGATGTGAAGAAACTTGTGGATGACTTCTTCAAAGACAACAATCTTTCGTGGGATATGGTTTCTGCAGTTTGTTCGGATGGAGCTCCAGTCATGCTGGGAAGAAAGTCTGGTTTTGGTGCGCTAGTGAAAGCCGATGCACCACACATCATTGTTACGCATTGTATTCTGCACAGGCATGCGTTGGCAACAAAAACCTTGCCTCCAAAACTGGCAGAAGTATTAAAAATTGTAGTGGAATGCGTGAACTATGTGCGAACTAGTGCTCTGCGGCATCGCATCTTCAGTGAGCTGTGTAAAGAAATGGGCTCTGAATTCGAGGTACTTCTGTACCATTCTAACGTTAGGTGGTTATCCCGGGGACAGGTGCTGAATCGTGTTTTTGCCGTGCGTGTGGAATTAGCCCTGTTTTTGCAAGAGCACCAACATTGTCATGCAGATTGCTTCAAAAATTCTGAGTTCATTCTCATTTTAGCGTACATGGCCGATATCTTCGCAGCTCTCAATCATCTCAATCAAAAGATGCAGGGCGGTGGAGTCAACATCATCGAAGCGGAGGAAAACCTGAAGGCTTTTCAAAAAAAGCTACCGTTATGGAAACGACGAACAGAGAACAATAACTTTGCAAACTTTCCCCTGCTGGACGACTGTGTAAGTAAGATCGAAGATGTATCTGGAATCAGAGACATTTCTGTACCCGCTGAACTGAAGCAAGCAATAGCCACGCACTTAGATGAGCTTGCAAAGTCTTTCGACGGATACTTCCCTACAAGAGAGTCATATCCAGCATGGGTGAGACAGCCGTTCACGTTTAGTGTTGAGACAACAGATGTCAATGATGAATACCTCGATGAAATCATTGAAATTCAGCAGAGCCAGGTTCAACAGCAACTCTTCAGAACAACAACGCTTTCAACGTTTTGGTGTCAACAAATGGTAACGTACCCTGTTATTGCTAAGAAAGCTCTGGAGATTTTCATACCGTTTGTTACAACATATCTTTGCGAGCAATCCTTTTCGAGGATGCTGGACATAAAAACGAAGAAAAGGAACAGACTTTGTTGCGAAAATGACATGAGAGTGGCACTTGCCAAGGTGAAGCCGCGCATTTCTGAACTGGTCTCTGAAAGGCAACAGCAGAAGTCACACTGATTTGCAGTAAATATTCATTATTATGTTTTTGTTTTGATGATTTTGTTCTTTGAAAACAGTGATGTTGATGCACGGTTCATTTTGTGCACCAGTCAAATATATACCTATGTTTTGAATTAGATTTTTTTTTTTCAATTAAGAAGGGTTCGGTGAATGCGCATATGAAACTGTTGGGGTTCAGTACCTCCAACAAGGTTAAGAACCACTGCTCTAGGCCATCCGTCAATGTACATCTGAAAGGATTGATGAACGGTATTAACTAAACCTTGCCCTCTGGTAGGCTAGGTGGAATTGTTGTCATATTACGTACCTATCAAATCCTTAAAGATCTACCCGAGTGCATTTTGGCCCTAAAAGGGGTTGATTTTGGGATTGGGCATCTCTTAGGGCGTTTTTACACATGGTCCCTTTCAGCAAATCTTTGGGAACTCTGTCGGGTTCGCTTAAATTTTTGTGCAGTGTCAATGCAAAGGAACTCAGACCCCGCAAAACAAACCCGAGCTGAGACCATCTCAAGGTGGTTCACTATTTTTGTGAACAGAAAGCTCTCCAGGTTAACATATCATTATTCCCACACCAAGCACTATAAGCTTCTGCAAAACACTTTCCCCTGCCATAGCCTCACACATTAGTGTCACAAACTAAAAAAAATATTATGTGCAGGTTTGGTGGTACAATTAGCATAACATTTTCGATTCGATTAAAGCATTAAGAATTAGTTCTTAACTGACTTGCCTAGTTAAATAAAGGTTAAATAAAAAATGTTAAGATATATATTTTTTTTAAATCTGCCGTCATTTTTACATTTGGATTATAATTAGTATGTCTTATTTTGTAACTAAATGCAAACTACATTTATTATTACATGTATTATTAGGACTCAGACCAAAATTAACTGGTAAGAGAGCCGAGACCTCATTCAAATCGAAGGGCAGTGTGAATACAAAGAACAGAGTCCTTTTTTTTTCACCCCAGAGTTCACTTTAAAGAAGAGTGAGATTAGTACTTTTTAAAAAGGGAAATAATGTGAAAACACCCTTATATTCTCTTCATCTATTGGACATCCCCCCCTCCCTCTCTCACCTCTTCACTACTGGACTCAGAGCTGGAGCTGTCCTGGCCACAGTTCAGGGACACAACCTGAGTGAGCTCTGCAGTGACGCGGACACGTGCGGTGCAGGAGGCGGCCGGCTGGGAGAGAGGGAACAAGGGAGGAAAGGAGGATTAGTGGCAGTTAAGAGAGAAGAAAATGGGCATACAATTACGCACGTTGATCAGTATGCTAGTACAGTATGAATGCAGTATGAATCTAAGAATCTATATCTTTAGCCTTTTATAACAGGCACCAGTCCTGTTGGAAGGATCAGGGCTGAGAGAGAAACTCATTTGGTGACATTCTGTTCTCCCCTGTCTGTCACAGCAAACACAGCATCCCATGCCAAAATCAACAGTGTGTGGAGTCTGTCAATAGAGAATGTCCTGAAAAAAAAACAGCAGTTTATAGATGAACCCCACAAACCCTTTAGTGGACTTTCACAGTGATCTATGCCCAGGACCAAACACAAACAATTTGCTCATATTGTCATCCGGTATTAATGTCAAATACAGCTACTGCAGTGTATGTAGGTAATTTTCCTGTTCATCTGGTCCTAGATTTTAAAAAGATATTACATTTGTGGGTCAAGAAAATAATTTGCTAAAGAGATGTGGTCATTATATTTATCAGTCCCAATCCTTCGTCAGCTGCGTATTGGGGAGGAATTATTTCTTGCACTGCGTCAGTGTATTTCAGTCTCAAAGGAGTGTATAGAGTAGAGTGCTGATCTAGGATCAAGTCCTCCCTGTCCATAGTGTATTTTTATTCATTATGATCTAAAAGGGAAAACCAATCCTAGATCATCACCCTTACTCAGAGGTGCTTGATACATACAGCCCCTGATCTATTTCTTGCACTGATTTCATAGGCTGCAATGACACAAGGCAGCCCAATTCGGATATTTTTTCCACTAATTGGTCTTTTGACAAATCAGATCTTTTCTTTGGCCAATAATCGAGGATCGGGGTCTCACCACAAAGAAGCCCGCTCTGAAAGCACATCTCTGTGGGTCTTCTCCAGAGCTCTTCAGACAGTCCGTCTCCTTGATCCCAAAGTTCATCATCAGGTCATAAGTGTTCAATCCCAAAGGAACAACCTGGAAGAGAAGACACATTAAGATCTGTGCGATGTATGAAAAAAACGTGTATGAAAAAACAACAAAAAGTCATGTAACAACCCCTACCTAGGTATGCTTGCTACTATCTTCCCCAAGTGAGCAGAGGTTAGCAAGTTTGATTTGCAACATTGTCAGAATTGAGATGGTGCCTGTGAGGCCATTCAGGGAGAAGTCTACACGTGAGGGAACTGGTAGGCTAGAAAGACTTGTTAATGTATGCGGAACAAAAATATAAAACGCAAAATGCAACATTTTCAAATATTTGACTGAGTTACAGTAGGGGCAGCAGGTAGCCTAGTGGTTAGAGCATTGGGCCAGTAACCGAAAGGTTGCTAGATTGAATCCCCAAGTTGACAAGATACAAATCTCTCATTCTGCCCCTGAACAAGGCAGTTAACCCACTGTTCCTAGGCCATCATTGTAAATAAGAATTTGCCTAGTTAAATAAAGGTATAAAAAAATAAAAGGCAATTTAAATACATCAGGCCCTAATCTATGGATTTCAATTGACTGGCAATACATGATATGCATATGTTGGTCTCAAATACCTTTAAAAAAAAGTAGGGGTGTGGATCAGACAAGCAGTCAGTATCTGGTGTGACCACATTTTGCCTCATGGAGCATGACATCTCCTTCGCATAGAGTTGATCAGGCTGTTGATTGTGGCCTATGGAACGTTGTCCCACTCCTCTTCAATGGCTGTGCGAAGTTGCTGGATATTGGCAGGAACAGGAAGTTGTACACGTCGATCCAGAGCATTCCAACCATGCTCAATGGGTTACATACCTGCTGAGTATGCAGGGCATGGAAGAACTGGGACATTTTCAGCTTCCAGGAATTGTGTACAGATCCTTGCGACATGGGGCTGTGCATTATCGTGTTGAAACATGAGGTGATGACGGCAGATGAATGGCACAATAATGGGTGTAACAGTATAATAATCAAGGTCTCAGAGCAAGTGACGTAACCGATTGAAACGCTATTTAGCGCACACCGCTAACTAAGCTAGCCGTTTCACATCCGTTACATGGGCGTCAGGATCTCGTCATGGTATCTCTGTGCATTCTTTGATTAAAATGCAAGTGTGTTCATTGTCCATAGCTTATGCATGCCCACACCATAAACCCACCGCCATTATGGGGCACTCTGTTCACGACGTTGACATCAGCAAACCACTCGCACACACAACGCCATACATGTGGTCCGCAGTTGTGAGGCCTCTGGGACGTACTGCCAAATTCTGTCAAATTATATTGGAGGTGGTTTATGAACATTCAATTACCTGGCAACCGCTCTGGTGGACATTCCTGCAGTCAGCATGCAGATTGCACTCTCCCTCAAAACTTGAGACATCTGTGACATTGTGTTGTGTGACAAAACTGCACATTTTAGAGTGGCCTTTTATTGTCCCCAGCACAAGGTGAACCTGTGTATTGCACATGCTGTTTAATCAGCTTCTTGATATGCCAGACCTGTCAGGTAGATGGATTATCTTGGCAAAGGCGAAATGCTCACTAACAGGGATGTAAACAAATTTGTGCACAACATTTTTGAGAAATAAGCTTTTTGGAAGATTGAAAAACAGATGTTGCGTTTATATATTTTTGTTCCGTGTAGTACTTTCCTATAGTAGGGGCTATATTCCATCTGTAAAGCTGAAACGTTGCAGATTCTGGGATAGAAATGTCAAGGTCATTTACGATTGAGCCGACATATGCACGAAAGCGGGAACATTGCCTTTAAATTTCAATCACGCTGTAAAGCTGAACTTCCACAATGTGGATTGAATAGTGCCCTAAGAGCATACAGTGTCTTCAGAAAGCATTCACACCCCTTAATCTTTACCACATTTTGTTGAGTTACAGCCTGAATTTAAAATGGATTACATTGAGATTTTGTGTCACTGGCCTACACACAACACCCCATAATGTCAAAGTGGAATAATGTATGAATTTTTTTTTGCAAATGAAAATCAAATGTTTTTCGAATGACTATCATCTCTGTACCCCACACATTATCTGTAAGGTCCCTCAGTCGAGCAGTGAATTTCAAACACAGACTCAACCACGAAGACCAGGGAGATTTTCCAATGCCTCGCAAAGAAGAGCAACCGATTGGTAGATGGGTAAAAGAAAATAAGAAACAGACATGGAATATCCCTTTGAGCATGGTGAAGTTATTCATTACACTGTGGATGGCCTATCAATACACCCAGTCACTAAAGATACAGGAGTCCTTCTTAACTCTGTAGTACTTAATACTTTTGCAAACATTTCTAAAAACATGTTTTCACTTTGTTACCATGTGGTATTGTGTAGATGGTTGAGAAAACAAGAATATTTAATCCATTTTGAATTCAAGCTGGAACACAACAAAAATGTTACAGCTTGAATACAAAATGGATTAAATAGATTTTATCACATTTAATGTGGAATAAATCGAGGGGTGTAAATACTTTCTGAAGGCACTGTAAATGTAGCCAAACCACTAGGAGGTCAGGGGTGAGAAGACACTTACCCTTTTGATAGAGCCACGGGTGACTCGGTATAGACGAAGGCCAGCGTACAGATTGTTGACTTGGGTCATGGTCACGACGAGAGCCTTGTCTGCCGTGGACGCCAACTCTGACTGGTACAGGGGCAAGCCTGCAGAGGTCAACGGTGAAAGAGGAGACTGAGCACTCATACAGTACATTTCACATCTGTGGTATTTGGGAGGTAATATTGTCCTGGGTCCCTCGTCTGCATTGTGAATTCATGATTTGTTTAAAAAAAAATTGTATTATTAAAGATTAACATAATACCTTTGAACTGGGTCATGTTCATTAGGTCTCACTGTAACAAAACGTTTTGCAACAGAAAACAAAAATAAATATGTCTTATTCCTCCCCATTTTACTCGTTTTCTTCAGTTTGGTGCCCAATAAACACGATCCTGGCTTCACTTCCTGACTGGACGCAAATGACAAATCAAATCGACTGAGACATGTGTAGAAGCACTATCAGAACCAGCTGCAAAATTGAGTTCTACACCTGAAAGGATTGTATATCACTTACCTGAGCAGCACAAAGACTGCAGCAAGGCCAGCAGAACAACACACCACTTCATCTTCTGTCTAGCATAAAACAAAGCACCTCGATCATCAACTCCCCCATTCCTTAAATACAGTACGATCAGACTCTACCCTGCCCTCTCCCTCCTGTCCCCCCCCCCCCCCTCCCCTCCTTGCCACAGCACTGACTGACCTTAGTTCTTTGGGTTTATTTCAATGCCAACAGTATTGACCTACAGGCTGAAATCTCATTATTTTGAAGTGGTCTTCTTCCTGGAACTAAACTTGCCACATGTTCATTTACCTTTTCAGTCATTTAGCAGACACACGTACAATCTTACAAATCAGTGCAAACAACTACATATCACAATAATTGCAAGTAAAACCTTCAAAATAGCCCCGTAAGCGAAGGCAGTGCTAGTAAAAACAGACAAGTCTGCTTGCATGAAGACCGGTACAACAGTTGTTTTCTGATTGTCCCATTCATGTTTTTACATGGTGAAAATAGGACAAATTGTCCGTTTCCCAGGAAATCATTCAAGCTGAAACACTGACTGTCATCCACATGTTTATTGTGCTCAAATGCTTGTTGATCATTTATCATTGCACTAAAGATCACAACAATGTATTTTATAAATGTTAGAATCTAAAAATAAATAGGATACAAAACGGTATTTCTAGTTAAGTAACAATATAATTATTACAGCAGTCATCATCAGGGTCGTGAAGTGTCTACAGGCCCCCCCCCTACCCTCTCTCTCCCAATGATGTCAGAGATCAGAGTTTGGTCGTCATCAAAAGGTCAGTTGGACACTGCTGGCATTCCAGGTTGTCTTTTTTGTAGTCACACTACACAAGAGATCAGATCTCACAATGCCTAGAGAAGTGTTTCACATCAACACTGTATGTAGCCTAGCGGTAAGGAGCGTTGGGCCGGTAGCAGAGGTCGCTGGTTCAAATCCCTAGCCAACGAGGTGAAAAATATGTTGATGTGCCCGTGAGCAAGGCAATTGCTCCTGTGTTTCACATGGGTGAATTGGAAATGGTTTATTTTTCATATCCCAATCAGTCAGGGATCAGAAATGGCAGATCCCTGACTGCGGGGTTATGAAAGATAAATCATTTCCAATTCACACGTGTGAAATAAGACAAATGGAAGCACCCCATCTTATTATAACAATCTTCTGAGATTTGTAGTTTGACTGCAAAAAGCCAACCTGGATTACCATCAAAATCACAGTAGTGTCCAGTCCTTGCTAGACCAGCACTAATCTAGTCTACCAGCCGGCTCTCTGTATGCGTTAAAAATTGAGACTGTGAACATGAAGGAGGTTAGACGGAACACTAAAAATGTTATGCCTCAAGTACAAATACATTGGGAAAAATGGAATGGGGTCTTGAAAACATAAATACTAAACATATAACAAGACCCTCTAGAAAGAGAGTGGACACCTGGACTGACATGTCAATAAATGCAGCTCTAATTTAAGTCAACGTATTTTCTTGTGCACTTTAACACAAACGGTATCCTATGTCAACTAAAGGAATGGCTAGTATGCCAAAATGTGCCATGGCAGTACAAGCATGAGTTTTAGTCACTCAACCACCAACACACACACCCATGAGCCTGTGACACACACACACGCACACTCCCCCACCCATACCCCTCATCGCGCCAGTGTCCATATGAGAGGCTCCATGGTAGCCAGGAAGCAGGCCTCAAACTCCTAGTCGGAGAAGCGAGTGACCGAGAGGCGGGCGTAGAGTCGGATCTCCAGACGGGCCGAGGGTGACAGGGCCAGGATCCGCTCAATGGCGCCTGCGTAGCCATCCTCATCCTCGGCCAGGAAGCCCGTCTGGCCGCCCTCATAGGGCACCACAATGTCCAGCCTGGGGCCTCCAGACCTGTGAGCCAGGATGACGGTCCCAGCCGCCATGCACTCCACCACCCCTGAGAGCAGAGGAGAACAGAGGGTACGGGGTAAGTGCTGGCTGTAAAGTTAGGTAGACACATTACTGGACGTATAATTACATTACCTAAGACTGCATTTATATTGAACAGTGAAAGATGAAGGTAGACAAGCATTTTAGTATCCACAGCCACCTGGCTAGCAACCTAGCCATTTTGAGAAACTTGCTATGGTGCAGTAAAAATGCCTGTGTAAATACTTGCGTTCATCTTTCATTTATAAAGAGGAGGATGTTAAGCAATCAAACGAGGTATTTGCATTGGTGATTAACAAAAGTATATTGTAACAGAACAATGTACTACAATTTCAGAATGGGCTGTTGAACAGTGTATGAGGACTCCATTCAGTACAGGATTATACAGTACTAAATGTTGGGCATGTAGAGAGAAAACGAGCGCTTTGCATTAGAATAATAGCCAGGTGTTTTTAATAATATAAATATAATGACAGCAGTATAGAATCATAGTAATTAATTCTATTTCTGTTTTTACCTATCCCAAAGTGTTCATTCCACATGGTGTGAAGTCCCACCGTAGCTTCCCCCAACTCCCTCTTCAGCTCCTCATCTGGCACGTTGAGTTTAAATCAACACCCTATCCTCATCCTCTTGGTTCCGGCATCCACCAATCAGCACCAACCTCATCGACTCCCTTCCTCCCGGCCCCGTCTCTTTCTTCTGCAGCATCTTCCGGGAAGGCGCGAATCTGAAGCCGATGGTCCTTCTCCGGATGAAACTGACCAATGGAAACGATGGAATGGCACTTCCGGTCCGAGTCCTCGTCCAATGGGAGCTGGAGGAAGGCGTGGGTGTCGCTGGGCGGGTAGACTAAGCAGGTGCGTTTGGTCGCTCGCCACAGGGTCAGGATGTGGTTCAGGGTCCAGCTGGAGTTGACAATGACCACGTCGCTGCAGGAGCCGGCCAGACCATAGAGCAGCGCCAGCAGGCAGTAGTAGACAAACTTGACCTCGCTCAGGAACAGGTTGTTGGAGATGTAGTCTGCGTTGTTGAACCTTGGTTGGGGAATGGTAAAACATAACATGATAGGATCAGGTGAGGTGAAAGGAAGCATGCACAACAAGAGGAAGTCATGCATCGATGTCAATGATAAAGTGGAAAGTGGACCTAAGTTACAACATGAACAACACTTATTGATGCAGGTTTGATGACAGTTATAACAATAGCAGTGCAACGTGTTAGTTAGTGCTTGTAAGTTAGCAGAGTATTAACAAATCCCATATTCCCCTTAGCCTGATTTGATCCTGATCTTAGCCTAGTCCAGATCTGTAGGTGACTTTTCAGCCAACTTCTCTGACTAACATGGTCATGCCATTGTAGTCAAGAGTATGACATTGACAATAATAGTCAGAGAGGCATTGGCTAAAGCACATTCAGATATAGACCTGGCTATATTCCCCTAGTTAAGACTGTGTATCAGGGGGCCGGGGGTCTGTAGTGGGAAACAGGGTTCTGAGACGATTACCTACCTGGGGTTCCTCTCGCGCACCACTGACAGCATGTCTGTGCTGATGGTGGGGTAGCGCACGTAGCTAGCCACGTGACAAACCCCTAGGTATTTAAGCACAGGCAGAGTGAAGGCGTAACCCATGGAGTCGATGTAGACACCTGGGACAAACTCCGTAAGGGCTTCCAAGCCAAGGAAGATTGAGCCTACACTCTGACCAATCAGAGTGAATTGGGGGGAAGAGGCTGGCCTCGATCAATAGGCGGTGTTTGAGGAAGACAAACTGGACGGGTCGAGGTAGAAGGATGTTGAAGCGCCATCAAAAATCTGCTGATCTGTCACACCCTGGTCACCCGTGTACACCATATAGTTGACATCTTGGTACCTGGGACATGGAGAAGACCATATTTATTATTGAATACAGTAGCAAACCCTTTTGCAATGGATAACGTTTTGCAACTAAAACAATCGTTTATTGGACAAGTTCAGGTAGTCCCTCCCAGTTGGTAGTACTTCCCTCCCCTGTGGGTCTGTTTGCATCCATTTGGTTCCTAGTGAATATGACCCAGGTGGGTGAATTAATGTGGAAGACTGGGAGATGTTCACTAGGCCGCATAACATAAAATGTCACACAAGGGAAACTAAAATGGCCGTTCCAATCCGTTTTCTTCTCTTTGGTGCCTAATCAACACGGCAACAAATTACTGTTTGATATGGTTTTTTTCATACCATGTCAACATTCTAATCAACATAATGCTTGACAGATGGGTGGCAAGCTGAGATTCGGGAGATAAGCCACCAAAGTAACTTCTTCATGCTGAATGCACTGAGCAATCTGTAGTAAGATCCTATAGCTAGGAATATTATCATTAAGCAATAAGGCCCGAAGGGGTGTGGGTATATGGCCAGAGCCATATATGAGCTATAGCAGCTCTATTCATGACATTTCTACCTGCAACGTTACTACTGAACAAGGCCCAGGAACCCTGTCAAACGGATGATCAATACCACAAGTGAGCTTTCGAAAAAACCTTCTCTGTACGTGGGGGTTTTCAGCGGTTATATTCGCCCACTATTGGCCTCATGTGAACTACAATACCGACGCTGTGTTTTAACGTTGAAAACATAAATAATCATGGCTTTTCGAAACATATGCGGACATACCCAATTGAGGATAGGCATATCCCCCCCCCCCCTTTCTTGCCGACATGAAAGATAAGTGGTGGCATATCTGCCCGTTTCAAACGATTGACGTTTATACGCGTTAAAAAGACATCGTCGGAATTGTACACAGCCAACAACCATCGTGGACGAAGCTAAGCGCTGAAAACCCTGCCCAACAAATACGCGTTTGAGAGCTTCCTACATTCCATGAGTAACAAGACACGATTTAAGAAAAAAAATGACACGAGTCGACATTGATAAACATAGGCGATTAATTACTTGTGATAAATAAAAAAAAACCTGGCTTAACGTTAGTTAGCTGTTGTGCTGCTAAGTTAGTTGTTTTTAAAACTTAATTTAACTAGGCAAGTCAGTTAAGAACAAATTCTTGTTTTCAATGACGGGTTAACTGCCTGTTCAGGGGCAGAACTACAGATTTGTACCTTATCAGCTTGGGGGTTTGGACTTGCAACCTTCCGGTTACTAGTCTAACGCTCTAACCACTAGGCTGCACTGCCGCCCCTATAATGCTAAAGCAATCAGTCGCAAGTTTTGTCTAGTTAGCTGGACTAATATCTAACATATTTTATCAAAGATGTACATAAAACACAAAATTCCAAGCTAATTAGATCACACAAACATTGAGCAAGTTGATCATGGACAGACAGCTTAATAACACAACCTCTAAACCGGAAGTGTTTGTGCTGTAAATTAACTATTGGTTTTAATTTTAGGTTAGCGCGTCCGTTCTTATTATACCTCAGTGAGCGCATAACGCCACCTGGTGTAGTCAGTGATGTGTATAAAATTATCTTGGCACTCCTCAATTGTACCAAATATTTTGGAAGCTATAGAAAGTCATTTATTCATGTTTACATTCGTTTTTGAAAAGTGTATTCTATTACAGACACCTTAATGCATACTTTTAAATTATATTATGTATGCTAAACATAAAAAAAACAATTTAGAGTACTAATGTTACTGTCCCACCTATTTATTTATTTTTTAAACATGTAATATGTCCTTGAAACATTTAATTGAAATACTGTAGAATTCCATTCATTCCTATGAAGAACTACTCTTACTAGGGAGTGCCAATATGTCCGACCAGAGGCTTCAAAGTCTCTCAATGGCCAATAAATAGCTAAATACAATCTCGGGTTTATATACGGCATTGGGTGTAGCAAAGTGAATTTGTCTGTGAGCTGGCCGATTTTGCATAATATACATAGAATATTCTGTAGATCTACTAAAGCAAATAGTAGGCCTAACTTAAGCAAATTATTTTCTGTCTAAATGCAGTTCCAGGATAAAGTTTAAACCCAAATGAATTACAATACATCATTTTGTTAATCAAGATGTGGAAATGTTTGGGGTCATGGTGTATTAAACAGCTCACTGTTATTGCAAAGCAGCCCAAAGCCCTCCTCAAAAAAGTAAAGTTTAACTTAGACTTTACTCTGGCTAATTCAACAAAGATCTCTCGATCTCTCTCTCTCTCTCTCTCTCTCTCTCTCTCTCTCTCTCTCTCTCTCTCTCTCTCTCTCTCTCTCTCTCTCTCTCTCTCTCGCTCTCTCGCTCTCTCTCTCTCTTGCTCTCTCTTGCTCTCTCTCTCTCTCTCTATGGATGGGAGACCAGATGCTGCTGGAAGTGGTGTTGGAGGGCTAGTAGGAGGCACTCTTTCCTCTGGTCTAAAAAATATCCCAATCCCCAGGGCAGTGAATGGGGACGCTACCCTGTTTAGGGTGCCGTCTTTCAGATGGGACATTACATTTACATTTACATTTAAGTCATTTAGCAGACGCTCTTATCCAGAGCGACTTACAAATTGGTGCAATCACCTTATGACATCCAGTGGGACAGTCACTTGTGTCCTGACTCTCTGGGGTCATTAAAGATCCCATGGCACTTATCGTAAGAGTAGGAGTGTTAACCCTGGTGTCCTGGCTAAATTCCTAATCTGGCCCTCAAACTATCATGGTCACCTAATCATCCCCAGTTTACAATTGGCTCATTCGTCCCCCTCCTCTCCCCTGTAACTATTCCCCAGGTTGTTGCTGTAAATGAGAATGTGTTCTCAGTCAACTTATCTGGTAAAATAAAAAAGATCAACTGGTTAAAAATATGTTTGATCAATGCTGATTCAATATGGTATTTCATTCCAAATAATGTATTTAATAAGTTTGAAGGTCTTCAATTTTTACTGAAATGTAATTATATTCCTGAAAGATTACACGCTAAATTGGCTAGGTTTCACCAACAAGCTTTAATGGCATGGAAAATATGTTCCTGCACAAATTTTCCCCACATAAAGCTATTTTGTGAAATACTTCAGACATAACTGCAAGGAATAATTCATTGTTCATTGTTCTCATGCCCAGCTGGCATGAGAGGAATATTGACTTTATTCTTTATGTTTTTGACAACAAAGGTAATATTCTTACATATGAACTATTTATAACATTGAATGAGTTTCCAATACCTTCAGAGAGTTTATTTGTGTGATCAAAGCCATTCCCAGTGGTCTAACTACACTAATGAAAACTCATCTTAGCTTTGGTAATGATCACAAAGCTTATTCAGAAGTTTGGCAGGTGTGAGCTTACTTGAAAAATCTTGTTGTAATAAATATATAAGACAAATTCTCCATTCACAGAACCAACTTACGTCTAGAGGAACATTTTCCCGGAGCATGCTTATTCCTGACACTGTCTGGAAAAAGCTTGGTTAAGGCCTTACAAATATTGCATACCAATCTAATTTAAGGAAGTGCACTTCTACATAAGATATATCCATGTAATTCGATGTTGTCCAAGGTGAGAATCTGACTCACTTGTTCTTTGAATGTAAAGTTGTGTCAGAATTTTGTGAAAACCTTGCAGAATACTTATTTACCATTATGAACATTACCCATGTTTTTGACATGAAGAATATAATATGTTACTATTGCAATGATAACAAGACCATTGAAATGATTGTGATTTTTTTTATTCTTGTTGTCAAATACCTTATACACAAACAAAAATTCCAGAATTCTATACCAAAATTACACATATTTTTTATTTAATTTAATTATCTTGTTTTAAGAAAGTATCCCTTATGAATAACAACAAGAATAACATCTTCCTGAATCATTATAATGAGATTTTTTCAGAGTGAATACAATTGCACTATAATTTTTTAATTATTTTTTTATTATTATTTTATTGATATTTTTTGCATGTTTTAGTATTTTCTTGTTAATTGTTTTTTTAGACATGTCTGATGTAGCAATGTAAGTTTTTGATGTTTGTATTATGAATAAACATGTTTTTTTAAATAATTTAAGTCATTGAGCAAAAATGAATTTTTCAAAGAAAAGGGAAGAAGACAATGAATGTAGGGTGTTCTAGCAAGAGTGGACATGGAACAATTTCTTTATTGAGTTATCAGGGAAAGCTGTGTGCTTGGTGTGCAAAGAGAGCATCGCTGTCAACTTGTCGCGACACTTCCTGACGAAGCATGCAGAGAAATATAGGAATATGTCTTCTGATCAGAGGGCAAGTGCATCGAAGGAGTTGCTTTCTCAGTTGCAAAAGCAGCAAGGACTTTTCACAAAACTGCATTCAGCAAACGACGGGATGGCGGGAGCTGGCTATGTACTGTCCCACGAAATTGCTAAACATAGCAAGCCATTCGCTGAGGGCGAATTAATTAAATAATGTTTAATTGACTCTGCAGCAATACATCGCCGCGCCAAGAAAGAGTTTAAAAAATATTTCCCTGTCAAGACGAACAGTGACACGGCATGTTGAGGACATAACAGAGAATATGGAACAACAGTTGAAAGACAAGGTAAAGGATTTATTGTACCTGGATGAGAGCAGTGATGCACTTGACACGGCGCAGTTGTTAGTATTCTAACGAGGCATAACCCCAGACGTTGAAATTACAGCGCAGTCAATGAAGATCACTTCCCACAGACGGACATATTTATTGGAGGAGGTTAATAAGTGTGTGGCAAAGCTGGGACTGAGTTTTGAAAAGTTATCCAGTGTGACCACTGATGGGTGCCAAAACATGACAGGAAAAAACGTTGTCCTTGTGAAAAGGATGCAAGATCAAGTAGATGAGCTGACCCCAGATCAGAACATTATTTTTCCTGCATTGCATTATTCATCAGGGTGTGCTCTGTAAATGTGTTCTGAAAATGAGCCATGTTGTGGATACAGTCACTGAAGTGATAAACTTCATAAGAGCTACATCTTTCAACCACAGGCAGTTTCTCATGTTGGAAGTGACAGAGTCGGGTCATGCAGATTTCCCCGAACAAAACAAACGTGAGATGGCTGAGTTTGGGGAAGGTGCTTAAAAGGGTGTGGGACCTGAAGTCGGAGATTGCTGAGTTTTTGCAAATGAAAGGACAATATATGGATTTCCCTCAACTGCAAGATAAAGAATGGTTGGCTGATTTGTCCTTCACGGTGGACATCATGGCCTTCTCCCGTAGAAGTCAACAATCTCACCCACCTTCCGGCACTACTAGTCTGTTCACTACTAGATGACACTACTAGTCTGTTCCCTACTAGATGACACTACTAGTCTGTTCCCTACTAGATGACACTACTAGTCTGTTCCCTACTAGATGCCACTACTAGTCTGTTCCCTACTAGATGACACTACTAGTCTGTTCCCTACTAGATGATACTACTAGTCTGTTCCCTACTAGATGACACTACTAGTCTGTTCCCTACTAGATGACACTACTAGTCTGTTCCCTACTAGATGACACTACTAGTCTGTTCCCTACTATATGACCAGCAGGAGAAGTATACATCGGTGCGCTGCGTGCTTTGAGCGGTGAGTTTTCTCGTCGTTTTGAGGATTTCAAAGTGTTGGAAAATGACATGCTGTTGGTTTCGTCTCATTTCACCTTCAATGTGGATAACGCTTCTACTGACCTACAACTTGAGCTTATCGATCTTCAGTCTGATGCACTGATTGGAGAACTATTCAAAACAATGTCACTGACGAGGTTATATGCATTTCTCAATGAACAAAACATTTCAACGATTAGGAGTCATGCTCAGAAGATGCTTATACTGTTTGGGTCAACCTATGTATGTGAACGGACATTTTCAGTGATGAAATATAACAAGTCAAGGCACAGATCATCTCTTACTGAATCTCACCTCTCAGCAATCCTGCGCATAGCGACGTCAGAAACGACACCTGACTTCACTGCTCTAGTCAATGCCCCTCAGAGACTTCACTCCTTTCACTGATTGAGTAGTTTAAATGTACTGTTGAGCTCTCTCTCTCTCTTTCTTGTGTTTTTGTGCATACCCGTTAACAAGAGTTCTGTCCGTGTAGTTCATTGAATGTTTAATCATGAAAATACCTACCAAAAGGAGAACATGGGATGTGTTTTTATTTCTCTTCGTGTTAAAAAAGTTAAATAAGTAGCATATCTGGATGTGACTTACAGTAGATGTATCTGTCAACACAGTCATACACATTATGTGATTCTGTAATACCCTGTAATATGATTCTGGACCACGATTTCAAAAATATATTCTAATATGGCCCTCCATGAAAATAATTGCCCAGGCCTGCTCTAACCAAGTAAACTAATTTGACTTGGTGAAAATCTGTCAAATTTGGTTTAATCCTTCACAGACTCCATGAAATGATGACCTCTTCCTAAATGTTTGGTCAAAAAGATGAATTTGGTGTATGGTTTCCTAGAAACAAGGGTGGCTCAACTTACCCCTTTGGCTCAACTTACCTCACTCTCCCCTACATCTCAATAGTCTAGTGACCTCTCCTCATCTCCTTTCCTATGTGCAGATGAACAGGAGACGAGAAAAGGAAGCCACATTAGCCTATTTGTCCTTTGTCTTTCACAGTAACCAAGTACTCTCAATCCAAGTCACTGCACACATACAAGCAGATATTGTGAGGAACATATCCAGCCAATATGAGGTATGATAATGATGTGAAAGTAAACTAATAATTCACTTCTGTTTAAAAATAACTTTTCACTTCACTGGTCTTGAACCAAGAACATTGTGCAAGTACTATTTTTGTTTCTATAATAGGTTACAGTGTGTTGTTTTCAGACTTCATGTTACACGCAATTAGGATACATTCTTTTAAAGTTTATTCACGCATTTGTGTGTGTATGAACGTTTGTGTCTCCCAAACATTTTTTTGGTCACCTGCTTCACCTGAGCACATCGGAGCAGGCACCGAGGTGCACCTGTTTATTCCTGCCAACAACTTGGGGACTGTCACAGACCTGATGCAGACACACCACCTACCACGCCAGTATGTCATGTGATCAATGCTCATATTTTAGCGACTTTAACACAACACCTAACTGCCTCGTCAAAAATGGCTACGGTGTTGGGTTTACAGTAGCAAGATCTTGAGTTCAAGCCCCAGGTTTGGACTACCAGCCGACTTCGCTTAAACTTAAACCGACTTTTTTTAAACAAAATTCAATATTGATTTTGTTATGTTATGCCCTTACGGTCATATCCATGATATAAGCTTTCAGTATTATGAAATGCATGTAGAACGTTTTTAATAGTTCAGAGAAATCCCCAAGAGTAAGAATGTGTGTTTGTTTCAGAGTGCTACTGGACAACACAGAGGAACTGATCGAGATGCAGACCAGGAATGAATCATCAGACCCTCGAAGCAGCATATCTTATTATGATCGATACCATTCTCTGGAGGACGTAAGAGACCTGGAGGACGTAAGAGACCTGACTGTGTCCTGACTGTGGTTATTAACATAACCTTTATGTAATGTAACATTAACATAATCTCAATGTAACATCCCATTCAAATCAAATCAAATTTTATTTGTCACATACACATGGTTAGCAGATGTTAATGCGAGTGTAGCGAAATGCTTGTGCTTCTAGTTCCGACAATGCAGTGATAACCAACAAGTAATCTAACTAACAATTCCAAAACTACTGTCTTATACACAGTGTAAGGGGATAAGGAATATGTACATAAGGATATATGAATGAGTGATGGTACAGAGCAGCATACAGTAGATGGTATCGAGTACAGTATATACATATGAGATGAGTGTGTAGACAAAGTAAACAAAGTGGCATAGTTAAAGTGGCTAGTGATACATGTATTACATAAGGATGCAGTCGATGATGTAGAGTACAGTATATACATATGCATATGAGATGAATAATGTAGGGTAAGTAACATTATATAAGTTAGCATTGTTTAAAGTGGCTAGTGATATATTTACATCATTTCCCATCAATTCCCATTATTAAAATGGCTGGAGTTGGGTCAGTGTCAATGACAGTGTGTTGGCAGCAGCCACTCAATGTTAGTGGTGGCTGTTTAACAGTCTGATGGCCTTGAGATAGAAGCTGTTTTTCAGTCTCTCGGTCCCAGCTTTGATACACCTGTACTGACCTCGCCTTCTGGATGATAGCGGGGTGAACAGGCAGTGGTTCGGGTGGTTGATGTCCTTGATGATCTTTATGGCCTTCCTGTAACAACGGGTGGTGTAGGTGTCCTGGAGGGCAGGTAGTTAACATTAACATTACTTTAACGTCATAACCTCTTCTGGGCCCATATTCATACAGCGTCTCAGCGTTAGAGTGCTGATCTAGGATCGTTATGATGCTTCTTAGATAGTAACATTATATGGCCAGGGGCAGCTGGTTCTAGATCAGTTATACTACTGTGAAACACTTTATGAATACAAGGCTCTGGTCATTTGTGATCCCAGCTGGTAGATGTCAAGTATGTTTTTATTATGAAAATGTTATCGTGCTGTCTCTTTTATAGATATACTATTGGATCAACAAGACTGCCCAGGAACACCCAGACATGATCAAAGTCATCCTGATTGGCTCATCGTATGAAAAACGCCCACTTTACGTTCTCAAGGTTCCCCAAGCTGCCTTTTTAGCAATGATTCATACAATTATTCTATTTTTAAATAATGTCATAGTCATTTTATAAGTCATTTTATACTGATCAAAGGATTGAATTTCTCTGTTGTCTTTCTCAGTTGTCTGGACGTCAAGAGAGAGCTGAAAAGAGAGCTATGTGGATTGACTGTGGCATTCACGCTAGAGAGTGGATCTCTCCAGCTTTCTGCCTGTGGTTTGTGCAATATGTCAGTACCATGTTCCTAAAACCCCAATTTTCTACCAACCTATACCCTTTTCTATTCTGATAGGCCATGCAGTATAGATATTTGGTTATATAGCATTTTCATAACTCATTGGTTATGAAGTACAATTTAACATTTTTATGATGGCTCTGGAATTGTATTAAATCGAATTGCACACTATTTTGATTTGGAACATAGACAGCTATATTAAAATGTGTTTCCTGCACACATTTTCCCCACATAAAGCACTTTTGTGGAATAATTCATACATAACTGTAAGGAATAATTAATTGTTCTACCCCAGCTGGCATGAGAGGAATATTGACTTTGTACTTGATGTTTTTGACATCAGGGGTAATATTCTTACATATGAACAATTTATAACATTGAATGAGTTTCCAATACATTTCGGAGAGTTTATTTCTGTGATCAAAGCCATTCCCAGTGGTCTAACTCCACTAATGAAAACTCCTCTTAGCTTTGGTAATGATCACAAAGCCACTATTTTTATTTGGAACATAGACAGCTATATAAAAACGTTGAATCTTCCCTGTGCTCTTTCCTCAGTCCTTGAATTTCTATAATCTAAACAATGACATCACCGAGATGGTGAACAGTATGGACATCTATGTGCTGCCTATCATGAACCCGGATGGATACAAGTACACATGGACAATGGTAAAGAATAAGGCAATTAATAAGATGTATTGAAATTGAGTCAGTGGTTGCGTTCCAGGACGACAACATTGCAGACCTGGTGTTGACCACGTGGTATTGATAGTCGTGTGCTACCTCATCGACTGCGCAGTCGGGTGATCCAGTGAGATCTGGCATGATTCTGCAATGTAGTCAGTCTGGAATGCTGCCAGTGCCTTCAAATATGTCAATCTGAGCTACACAAAAATGGTCATCTCCACGAGCACTGTGCATCATATGGACATACACTTAGGTTGGAGTAATTAAAACTTGTTTTTCAACCACTACACAAATTTATTGTTAACAAACTATAGTTTTGGCAAGTTGGTGCATTACACAACTAATTTTCCAACAGTTGTTTACAGACAGATTATTTCACTTATAATTCACTGTATCACAATTCCAGTGGGTCAGAAGTTTACATACACTAAGTTGACTATGCCTTTAAATAGCTTGGAAAATTCCAGAAAATGGTGTCATGGCTTTAGAAGGTTCTGATAGGCTAATTGACATAATTTGAGTCATTTGGAGGTTTACCTGTGGATGTATTTCAAGGCCTACCTTCAAACTCAGTGCCTCTTTGCTTGACATCATGGGAAAATCAAAAGCAATTAGCCAAGACCTCAGAAAAGAATTGTAGACCTCCACAAGTCTGGTTCATCCTTGGGAGCAATTTTCAAATGCCTGAAGGTACCACATTCATCTGTACAAACAATAGTACGCAAGTATAAACACCATGGACCCACGCAGCCGTTATACCGCTCAGGAAGGAGATGCGTTCTGTCTCCTAGAGATGAACGTACTTTGGTGCAAAAAGTGCAAATCAATCCCAGAACAATAGCAAATGACCTTGTGAAAATGCTGGAGGAAACAGGTACAAACGTATCTATATCCACAGTAAAACAAGTCCTATATCAACATAACCTGAAAGGCCGTTCTGCAATGAAGAAGCCACTGCTCCAGAACCACCATAAAAACCAAGACTATGGTTTGCAACTGCACATGGGGAGATCGTACTTTTTGGAGAAATGTCCTCTGTTCTGATGAAACAAAACTAGAACTGTTTGGCCATAATGACCATCGTTATGTTTGGAGGAAAAAGGGGGAGGCTTGCACGCCGAAGATCACCATCCCAACCGTGAAGCACTGGGGTAGCAGCATCATGTTGTGGGGGTGCTTTGCTGTAGGAGGGACTGGTTCACTTCACAAAATAGATTGCATCATGAAGAGGAAATTACATGGATATATTGAAGCAACATCTCAAGACATCAGTCAGGAAGTTAAAGCTTGGTCGCAAATGGATCTTTCAAATGGACAATGACCCCAAGCATACTTCCAAAGTTGTGGCAAAATGGCTTAAGGACAACAAAGTCATGGTATTGGAGTGGCCATCACAAAGCCCTGACCTCAATCCTATAGAATTTATTTGGGCAGAACTGGAAAAAGTGTGTGCAAGCAAGGAGGCCTACAAACCTGACTCAGTTACACCAGCTCTGTCAGGAGGAATGGGCCAAAATTCACCCAACGTATTGATGGAAGCTTGTGGAAGGCTATCTGAAACGTTTGACCCAAGTTAAACAATTTAAAGGCAATGCTACCAAATACTAATTGAGTGTATGTTAACTTCTGACCCACTGGGAATGTAATGAAAGAAATAAAAGCTGAAATAAATCACTCTCTCTACAATTATTCTGACATGTGGTGATCCTAACTGACCTAAAACAAGGAATTTTTTACTAGGATTAAATGTCAGGAATTGTGAAAAACTGAGTTTGAATGTATTTGGCTAAGGTGCATGTAAACTTCAGACTTTAACTGTACCTGGCACAAAAGCCAAAACAACATAGCACAGGTACTCACACGAACCAACGGACATAGGAACAATAATCGACCAGACAATGGTAAGCCAAGGGCACACTTATACAATTACTAATCAGGGGGTAGGGACCAGGTGTGCATAATGACAGTTCCGGAGGGATCCGTGACAGATATAAAGATTTGTGAACACAATTTTAAAGAAATAAGATTTAACTGTGTATCGAAAAATTCTGGTGTCTTTTCTTTCAGCTCATGAAACATGGAAAGAATAGTTTACATGTTGAGTTTATTTTTCTGTTCAGTTTATACAACACCAGTCAACAGTTTGGACACACCTACTCATTCAAGGTTTTTCTTTATTCTCACTATTTTCTGCATTGTATAATAATAGTGAAGGCATCAAAACTTTGAAAAAACATATATGGAATCATGCAGTAACCAAAAAAGTGTTAAACAAATATATTTTAGAATCTTCAAAGTAGCCACCTTTTGCCTTGATGGCAGCTTTGCACACTCTCGCATTATCTCAAGCAGCTTCACTTGGAATGCTTTTCCAACAGTCTTGAAGGAGTTCTCACATATGCTGCACTTGTTGGCTGCTTTTCCTTCACTCTGCAGTCCAACTCGTCCCAAACCATCTCAATTAGGTTGAGTTCAAGTGATTGTGGAGGCCGGGTCATCTGATGCAGCATGGAGGTGTGTTTTGGGTCATTGTCCTGTTGAATAACAAATGCTAGTCCCACTAAGCGCAATCCAGATGGGATGGCGTATCGCTGCAGAATGCTGTGGTTGCCGTGCTGGTTAAGTGTGCCTTTAATTCTAAATAAATTACAGACAGTGTCACCAGCAAAGCACCATCACACCTCCTTCTCCATGCTTCACCATGGGGACCACACATGCGGAGATCATCTGCTCACCTACTGTGCGTCTCACAAAGTCTCTCAAATTAGTACTCATCAGACCAAAGGATTGATTTCCACCAGTTTAATGTCCATTGCTTGTGTTTCATGGCCCAAACAGTTATTTTCTTCTTATTGGTGTCCTTTAGTAGTTGTTTCTTTGCAGCAATTTGACCATAAAGGCCTTCATGCAGTCTCCTCTGAACAGTTGATGTTGAGATGTGTTTGTTATTTGAACTCTATGAAGCATTTATTTGTTCTGCAATCTGAGGTGCAGTTCACTCTAATGAATTTTTCCTCTGCAGCAGAGGTAACTCTGGGTCTTCCTTTCCTGTGGTGGTCCTCATGAGAGCCAGTTTCATCATAGCGCTTCATGGTTTTTGCGACTGCACTTGAAGAAACTGACCTTCATGTCTTCAAGTAATGATGGACTGTCATTTATATTTTCTTATTTGAGCTGTTCTTGCCATAATATGGATTTGGTATTTTACCAAAGAGCTCTATCGTCTGTATACCACCCCTACCTTGTCACAACACATCTGATTGGCTCAAATGCATTAAGGTGGAAAGAAATTCCACAAATGAACTTTTAACAAGGCACAGCAGTTAATTGAAAGAGAATGCCAAGAGTGTGCAAACCAGTCAAAGGGTGGCTATTTTGAAGAATCTCAAATAGAAAACATATTTAGATTTGTTAAACACTTTTTGTTACTACATGATTCCATATGTGTAATTTCATAATTTTGATGTCTTTACTATTATTCTACAATTTAGAAACTAGTACAAATAAACATAAACCCTTGAATGAGTAGGTGTGTCCAAACTTTTGACTGGTACTGTATTTTACGAATTTGCAAAATGTACAATATGTTACGAATGTGCAAAATGTACAATATTTTTAGAATTTGGTTGAAGAGTTAAGGTTAGGGTTAGGGAACGGTTAACTGGAAGGGTTAGGAGGAACGGTTAACTGGAAGGGTTAGGAGGAAGGGTTAGCTAAAATGCTAAGTAGTTGCAAAGTAGAAAACAAGTAGTAAGTCGTTGAAAAGTTTCTCATTAGCTAAAAATGATAAACTTCCCCATGATGAGATTGAAACTCGCATCCTTTGGGTTGCTAGATGTTCGTGTTACATGCCCACCAATCCACCCTGACCAACCATCCTACTTTAGTTTTTGCATTAAGAAACCATCACTCTTATGTAAATATACCAAACACAACATATCATACTAATTTGAGTGTCCCGAATTTACCTTCACTATGTTACATCTAGTCTATGAGACCAGGCTGTTTTATAATAAAATGCTGACAATTGCTTTGTAAAGCTGTTATAAGTTATTGCTTCATAAACAGTCACTACAAAACAAGTTAAATTCCTTGTTCTTCCTTCGTCCTTCTCCAGACTTAGCCCCTGGAGGTTCTGACAAATGGGCCTACAACCTGGGCATCCACTACTCCTTCACCTTTGAGCTGGAGGACCGTGGTCGATATGGTTTTCTCCTACCGCCATCATTCATTTCCAAGGCCTGCAATGAAGCCCTCCTCGCTCTTAAGAGTATCGCTCTCAGAAAACACAACCCCAACCCTAACCCTTTTATGCCCCTGAGAAGTTGGCTGTGTAAACCCGAGCAGTTTCACGTCTGATTTAAGTAATCCCTTTTATCAAAGTCTGTTTTGGGTGCGTGTCTGTCAAACATGATTGTAAATTGCATCATCATGTGGGGCAGTCCCAATCATTACATCATGTGGGGCAGTCCCAATCATTACATAAATAGTTGTTTGTTGGAGGAGAGGAAAGCAAGCTGAACTGTCAAAACCTCAGTCATGGCTGTATGCGTCACTTCAGTGGCTCCTCTTAATACATATTGACTTCAATTTTTCAATCGCATGGTTAAAACTACAATGCACCGTGGGAAACTAAGGTTGGCAGGAGTCATAAGGTGATCAGAGTGTGTTGATTTCCTGTTCATTGTAGTTGAAAATGTAAAATAGTTCACAATAAATCACACACAGACTAGAGCAGTGCAGGGAACATACACTGAATCACCAAAAGTATGTGGGCGATATACTATATATACAAAATAATGGACACCCCTTTAAATTACTGGATTCGGCTATTTCAGCCACACCCATTTATGACAGGTGTACAGAATCGAACACACAGCCGTGCAATCTCCATAGACAAACATTGGCAGTAGAATGGCCTTACTGAAGAGCTCTGTGAATTTCAACATGGCACCGTCATAGGATGCCACCTTTCCAACAAGTCAGTTCAAATTTCTGCCTGAGCTGCCCCGGTCAACTGTAAGGGCTGTTATTGTGAAGTGGAAACGTCTAGGAGCAACAATGGCTCAGCCGCAAAGTGGTAGGCCACACAAGCTCACAGAACGGTACCGCTGAAGCGTGTAGGGCGTAAAAATCATCTATTCTCAGAAGCAATGTTAGCACATTAATGACATCGATTTACATGGCCGAGCAGCTGCACACAAGCCTAAGATCATCATGCGCAATGCCAAGTGTTGGCTGTAGTGGTCTAAAGCCCGCTGCCATTGGACAAATCAGTGTTTGGCTGATGCCTGGAGAACACTGCCTGCCCAAATGCATAGTGCCAACTAGAAATTTTGGTGGAGGAGGAATAATGGTCTGGGTCTGTTTTTCATGGTTCGGGCTAGGCCTCTTAGTTCCAGTGAAGGGAAATCTTAACGCTACAGCATACAATGAAATTCTAGACGATTCTGTGCATCCAACTTTGTGGCAACAGTTTGAGGAAGGCCCTTTCCTGTTTCAGCATGATAATGACCCCGTTTACAAAGCGAGGTGCATACAGAAATGGTTTGTTGAGATAGGTGTGGAAGGACTTGGTTGGCCTGCACAGAGCCCTGACCTCAAACCCATCATACACCTTTGGGATGAATTGGAACCCAGACTGCGAGCCAGGCCTAATCATCCAACATTAGTGCCCGACCTCATTAATGCTCTTGTGGCTGAATGAAAGCAAGTCCCCGCAGCAATGTTCCAACATCTAGTGGAAAGCCTTCCCAGAAGAGTGGAGGCTGTTATAGCAGCAAAGGGGGGACCAACTCCATATTGATGCCCATGATTTTGGAATGAGATGTTTGACAAGCAGGTGTCCACATACTTCTGGTCATGTAGTGTATGTCAGAGAGAACCTGGAGCTGGTGCTCATCATTCATGTAACAATACAAAACACAGACATCAAATCTCTTACCAGAATAAAATATATATATCTGAATTCTCAGAGCTTGAAATAGCAACTGAACATGTAACCAAAGCTGAGACAAAAATAAAGATGAGGTTGCAAGAGAAGAACACATCTGTCAGATTGATGTTATAATAGCAATGTGTGCCTCAGTATATTTTCATTTGACGGAGGAGACCTTTTGGAGCTGCTGCAGTGTGTCCTACTGGCTGGGATCATAGGCCTATGTGTCTACTGTGATGAGTACAACAACCTGACTAAAGAGAGACCAATTAGAGACCAGCCACAACAACCTGACTTAAAGAGAGACCAGCCTTAACAACCTGACTAAAGAGAGACCAACTAGAGAACAGCCACAACAACCTGACTAAAGAGAGACTAATTAGAGTTCAGCCACAACAATTTGACTAAAGAGAGAGACCAACTAGAGACCGGCCACAACAATCGGACTAAAGAGAGACCAACTAGAGACCAGCCACAACAACCTGACTTAAAGAGAGACCAACTAGAGACCAGCCACAACAACCTGACTTAAAGAGAGCAAACCAGCTTCAGAGAGAGACAGACAGACTGAGACCGTGGTAAATAGGGTTTTTATTAGCCGATATGTTTCGACATGAGGTAAATACAGTAAATACATATTCCCCCTTCAAGTCAGAACGATCCTCAGCCATAATGTTTGCACCGCAGTGAGGAATGCGGATATGGCTAGAAAACGTACCCCAATCCAGGGATGGAAGATGTGCCTGTACTCCTAATGATCCCATTATCTGATATGGGAAAATCAAGAAGATTGAAATACTACTCGTTCTAGCATTAGCTAGCCTAGCATGCTGACGAAAAAGGCAGTTAAATAAAAAAATAGCAGTAATTCAATCTCCTTGATTTTCTATATATATTCATCATCAATTGCAGTATTAGTAAGTGTCACACTTAATAACTATTAGTAAATATCCAATTCATTATGTGTATGTTTTCTAAATGATCTCATGAACCAATAACTCCTTTACAGCTGGTTTGTAATTGAAATAATAAATAATTTATAAAGTATGAAAATACAATTAACAGACACCTTAGTCATTCTTTTATTATATTAATCATGACACATATTTTGTAACAGTGTTTGTGAAAATAATGTTTAATTGACATTTTTTATGTTTGTGCTTTTCTAATAACCAATTTCTCTGTTTTATTCATGTGCTTTTCTTATAACCAATTTCTGTGTTCATGAGTGACTCATTGAACGAATCCTCACTATCAGTACCTGCAATTTGGCAGTATGCCCAGAAACTTGTTTTGAGAAAGGAATATCTCAGTTTCAAGGTCTCAGCTTTGAGAGAAGAAGCCTTGTGAGTTATTAGTCTGTCACATGCATGACCCAGTATTGGTCGGTCACATAAAAGAAGTAATCCTTAACGATTAATTAATCATGAATGATGAATAAGCTAAATCATGCAAATATAATTTGTCTGTATATAAGAGAACTAACAGGACTGCCCCAGGTAGAGCTCCTGATCGACATGTGTACTTGGTGCACTGAGTTGGTTGGAACCTCTCCAGCGCGCTGATAATAAAGAATTGTTAATTTTAGATGTATCTTCGAGTGTCCCTGTGTAGTATTTCCACAACAATTGAGTCTTAAATCTCCCTCTCTAACTTTAAGCATCAGCTATCAGAGCAGCTTACCGATCACTGTACCTGTACACAGCCAATGTGTAAATAGCACACCCAACTAACTACCTCATCCCCATATTGTTACTTATCCTCTTGCTCTTTTGCACCCCAGTATCTCTACTTGCACATTGTCATCTGCACATCTATCAATCCAGTGTTAATGCTAAATTGTAATTATTTCCCCTCCATTACCTATTTATTGCCTTACCTACCTACTGTTCCACATTTGCACACACTGTACAAAGATTGTTCTATTGTGTTATTGACTGTATGTTTGTTTATGTGTAACACTGGGTTGTTTTTGTCACACTGCTTTTCTTTATCTTGGCCAGGTCGCAGTTGTAAATGAGAACTTGTTCTCAATTGGCCTAGCATATTCTGCTTTGATTTAGAAGATACTGTTGCACAAACAACATGCTGATTTAGGTCTACACCATCACTGGTATCAGGCTGTATTAGCTAGCTACGTTTGCTCTTACTCAGTACATTTATTAGCTAGCTAGCCATTAGCATTAGCGGCTATCAATTAGCGTCTCACAATATTTAGGGCAATTTGCTAAGAAAAGACAAACTAGCTGTTTGCTGATGTAAGAAACACAAACCTTTAGTGTCATTATAGAAGGCTAGTAGATTTATATTAAGAAGCAATGTGAAAATAGAATTGTTGTCATCAACATTGTTGACCTGGCCAAGACTTTCGACTGCCAATCACTGTATTCTTATCAGCAGACTCAATAGCATTGGCTTCTCAAATGACTGCTTCGCCTGGTTCACCAACTACTTCTCAGATAGAGTTCAGTGTGTTAAATCGGAGGGCCTATTGTCCGGACCTCTGGCAGTCTATGGGGGTGCCACAGGGTTCAATTCTCAGGCCGACTATTTTCTCTGTATATATCAATGATGTCGCTCTTGCTGCTGGTGATTCTCTGATCCACCTCTAAGCAGATGACACAATTCTGTTTACATCTGGCCCTTCTTTGGACACTGTGCTAACAAACCTCCAAACGAGCTTCAATGCCATACAACACTGCTTTCGTGGCCTCCAACTGCTTTTAAATGCTAGTAAAACTAAGTGCATGCTCTTCAACTGTTTGCTGCCCGCACTCTCCCGCCGACAAGCATCACTACTCTGAACGGTTCTGACCTAGAATATGTGGACAACTACAAATACCTAGGTGTCTGGTTAGACTGTAAACTCTCCTTCCAGACTCACATTAAGCATCTCCAATCCAAAATTGAATCTGGATTCAGCTTCCTATTTCTGAACAAAGCCTCCTTCACTCATGCTGCCAAACATACCCTCGTAAAACTGACCATCCTACCGATCCTCGACTTTGGCGATGTAATTTACAAAATAGCCCCCAACACTCTACTCAGCAAACTGGAAGTAGTCTATCACAGTTCCATCCGTTTTATCACCAAAGCCCCATATACTACCCACCACTGCGACCTGTATGCTCTCGTTGGCTGGCCCTCACTACATATCCATCGCAAAACCCACTGGCTCAGGGTCATCTATACGTCTTTGCTATGAAAAGCCCCACCTTATCTCAGCTCACTGGTCACCATAGCAACACCCAACCATAGCACGCGCTCCAGCAGGTATATTGCACTGGTCATCCCCAAAGCCAACACTTTCTTTGGCTGCCTTTCCTTCCAGTTCTCTGCTGCCAATGACTGGAGCGAATTGCAAAAAATTCTGAAACTGGAGATATATATCTCCCTAAAACTTTAAGCATCAGCTGTCAAAGCAGCCTACCGATCACTGTACCTGTACATAGCCAATCTGTAAATAGCACACCCAACTACCTCATCCCCATTTTATTACTTACCCTCTTGCTCTTTTGCACAGAGTGGCACGGAGAGAGATGACTCAAGTAGCAAAGTAAACTATAAAAATGTACATTACACATGGCGTATCACATTTAACAAACCAAAACATTAAAATACCGGTATAGAAGGTCAAGTAAAAACCCAAACCAGTCCCTGCATAAATACCGGTATATCATAAAATATGGTGTACCGCCCAGCCCTAGCTAGAAGCCCAAGCAGCTGCTGAACTGTGACACGCGGATCAACCACTTCAGGGCAGGCTACAAGAAAGATCTGATAACCAAGAAAGAAGCCTTCCTCTTCCAGAGGTTAGTGCGGGGTAAAAAATCATGTCTGTGGGAATGAGTGTACTGTATGTTTGATCTTGGACCTTTGCAGTATTTTTCATATGTATAATAACAAAGTGTGATTCAGGTGAATGGTATTGCTTGCTGCAAGCTTTTCAAACATTTAAAATGATTTTCAATCTATGCAAATAAAGTGTGACTGCCAAGTCTAGCCTAGCAGCATACAGTAGGCCTAACAATCTCACATTAAAGGGATAGTGCAATATTTTGTCAATCAAGCCCTTTTTTCTACTTACCCAGAGTCAAATGAACCCATGGACACCGCAACACATGATACGTATTACATATGACATGTATGTCTCACAAATGCAATATCGATTCAATATAACCTTATTTACAGCTTTAATCTTTATATGTGTGCACTGCTTTGCCTATTCATGTTCACTTTCTCTTTAATCAATAAATAAGTCATTCATTTATAAAGCTAGAACTTGTAATTTCATTGTGAGCCGTTATTCCCCAATTTCAGCGTTAATCTAATGTCAGTAAGTTGATTTTTTGTGCGTTTCTTTCGATTCGACTTTAAGCCAACATGACTTAGAACCAGTTGTGAATATTTTGTTAATTGTGGACAACCCTGCGAAAGAGAGACGAACTACAGACAAGTTATAACAGTTATTCCTTCTGTTCCTAGACACTGACAATACATATACCCACATATAGTAAAAACCTTTCAGTATAGAACACTGTGTGCTATGAACATGATCACAACATCAATTTGCTTTGAAAAAAACAATGTTCAATAAGGACGCTTTTACACTTCCTGTTAAGGGGTGAGACAGCATATCCACAGAGCAAGGGGAATGATGATGCAGGGTCATAGGTCGTGTTGTGTCGCTTCAATGCTATCGGGCCTGCTTGAACACTAGAGGGTATTTTCTTTTCTCTCAGTTATATTGTCTACGGTATGTTTATAATCGTAGCAAAATTGAAAGAATAGGGCAATATATGGAAAATAATACAGTACAAATGAAAGCACTTTATTTCTCCCCCCAAAAATCACCTTGTGCTGTAATAGTTTCAATATTCCACATAGGGGCAGGCTGTACCTTACAGTAAGTAACCTTTCCGTCTGCATGGTCTGTGCCACTGACTTATGGTGCATTCGGGAAAGTTTTCAGGCCCCTTGGCTTTTTCCACATTTTGTTACGTTACAGCCTTACTCTAAAATGAATGAAATCAAATCAATTCCTCATCAATACCCCATAATGACAAAGCAAAAACAGATTTTTAGACATTTTTGCACATATATTACAAATAAAAACAGAAATACCTTATTTACATAAGTATTCAGACCTTTTGCTATGAAACTTGAAATTGAGCTCAGATGCATCCTGTTTCCATGTATCATCCTTGAGATGTTTCTACAACTTGATTGGAGACCATCTGTGGTTCACCTGCTTGGCCTGAATGCCAAGCGTCATGTCTGGAGGAAACCTGGCACCATCCCTACGGTGAAGCATGGTGTTGTCAGCATCCTATTGTGGGGATGTTTTTCAGCAGCAGGGACTGGGAACCTGGTCAAGATCGAGGGAAAGATGAACAGAGCAAAGTACAGAGAGATCCTTGATGAAAACCTACTCCAGAGCACTCAAGACCTCAGACTAGGGTGAAGGTTCACCTTCCAACAGGATAACGACCCTAAGCACACAGTCAAGACAACACAGGAGTGGCTTCTGGACTTAAACCTGATCAAACATCTCTGGAGAGACCTGAAAATAGCTGCGCAGTGATGCTCCCCATCCAACCTAACAGAGCTTGAGAAGATCTGCAGAGAAGAATGGGAGAAACTCCCCAAATACAAGTGTGCCAAACTCGAAGCTGTAATCGCTGCCTAAGTTTACTCAACAAAGTACTGAGTAAAGGGTCTGAATACTTATGTAAATGTGATATTTCAGTTTTTGCTTTATCGTTATGGGGTATTGTGTGTAGATTGATGAGGCGGGGGAAAAAAACAATTGAATCAATTTTAGAATAAGGCTGCAATGTAACAAAATGCATAAAAAAGTGAAGGGGTCTGAATACTTCCCGAATGCACCGTATATAGGTCGGCAATCAAAGAGATTCTAGCGTGCAGTTTTTAGTCTTGATCTTTGAGCAAAACGACATAACATTCCAGCATTCAAGCCATAGCATTACAGTCTATTATAGTGGGGAAAGTAGATAGCTAGATATAGGCCAATAGTTTAAGGACAGTGGTCTGAGCTATTCTACGGGCTATTCATCCATTGCCACTTTAGTGCACTATTATTGAATGGCATTCCTCTAGTCACTTGGAATGTGAAAAATCACTTTACAAATAAGACATTTATGTTAGCAAGAAGCTGTTTACCTGAGAATGCCCCATACTGTCCAGGCATAATAATAATATATATACTATGTTTGTCTACATCTACATTAGTTCATGTGCAGGAACACTCGATAGAGTGATGTAGGCCACTAAATCAATATTTAGAAATAGAAAAATGTGTTTGTCCATGGCATTGATAAAATAGTTACAAGCCACAAAGCACATATATTTCTCATTGAATGTGTTTGTTTTCCTTTAATATTCTTCTGAGACTATTTGGAATCGCCTACTGTTCGCCAGTGAAATTCGATGCTGTCTCGAGAACCACCGGGGACAGATGTTGTTCATTACGCGCAGCGGAGTCGAACTGGGAACTGCTGTAGCGTGGCAAACATGTCTACAGTCTCCAGTGTTCACTGATAAGCAGACTTGACATGGACATGGGTACGGATTCCACACAACCCAGAGGCCTCGTTAAATAAACTAGATTCGTAATTAGAGTCCTCTTGCTGCTGTCTTCGCACTCGACTTCGAATTCATGACTGGCATGGGGGCACGGTATTGATGCGCTCGATATTGCGCTCAGATCTACAGAAGCCCACTCCGCCGGCCGCAACTCAACGCTTGAGGACGGAACTTCGCGCGTTGGTGTGAGACTTTTGGAGTTGCCTAATTGGAACCGCAATTTAGAGCAATGACGGACTCTACAGCCTCAGACCCGGTGAGCACCATCCCGGATCCAACTATTGTTGATCCGTCGACTGTGAACGGCCAGTGCGACCCGACAGATCAACAGCCACCCAAAAGAGCAAGTCAGGGGGAACCTAAATTCAAGATGGACCAGGAGATGAAGATTAGCGATAGCGTGGAGGGGCAAGGTAGGCCGATAACTATGAGAAATCAAACAAAAATAGAATACGCCTGCTATTTAAACGTAGAATAGGCTACTTTAGCCTCGAGTGCGTCTGTATTGTGACATATGTGCGCCTTCATTGGATAATATTGCAATATTATTAATAATTGTCAAGGAAGTTTTTTTAAATAAATGCTTTGTGCAACTAGAAATTATTGCAGTCCAGAATATAATAGTCTGTCGATAGTACAAAGTAAGCCAACATTTTATGTACGTTTCGTATTTTTTCTTTTAGCAGAAATATCTCAACAAACTAAACTGTCAGTTACTCTGAACGTACCTCTGAACGCTTATGGGTTACTCCCAGCACGTTTCCAGAATTTTGATTGTACGTTATAAGTAGTCTCTTTAAGCAGACTGGAGACTTGGAATATGTATGGTTTAGACGTCACTTGAAGGGGGTATAGTAAGGCAGCCATAACACATTTGTTAAGTTTGTTAACCGCTTGATAATATCAGGGCACTATCTCCATCACCGATCCTACACATCTAAGGAATACAATTATCTCAGAGATGTATCAATGACCATTATAGTTTAACCTACATGCTGGTACTCTGCTCAGCCGACTCTAAAATAAAAAGAATGTCCACGCCCTCTAGCTCTTATATGCAATTCACCTTATTCAAAACACATTTTAGAGGACTATGTATGTATTTATTATGCTGATTCTGTTGCAAAATGTTTAGTCTGTTTCAAAACATTTCGCAACAGAAACCGTTTACTCCAAACTGAAAAAGTTTTGTAACGAAAAAGAGGGTTTCCATTGGACAAATTCAGGTAGGTCCCTCCCCGTGTATGCCGTCTTTTTCTGTTTGCTTTCAATTGGTTCTTAAACTGTAAAATGGTTTCTTGTTGCTAGATGTAGTGAATAAATCCCAGGCTCTTGAGGTTGCAGTCGGTAGGACTCAGCTCGTGACCAACTTGATTTCATGTCTGGAAGATTCAATTTCTTGATGGCCCACAGTGCCTCATCATTATCACTATTGTGAGACAGTAGTTTACTGTGTAACCCTACACTATTATCACACCTGTGCCAGTCCTCACACCTCTGGGTTTTCAGTAGTCTACAATACAAGGATCCTTCAAATTTGTGTATTGCTTCATTTTTCTTTGTTACAGAAACCAGGAAGCTTCATAGCATGTAGATCATCTTAAATCTATTGTAGGCAATGGACAAACGATTATGATGTGATTGATAAAAGCATCAAGAATCTCACCCTTGCTTAATACCGTGTTGCTTTTGACAGGCTTACTGGAGAGCAGCATGAGGCTGAAGCCCCACGAAGCTCAAAGCTACCGCAAGAAAGCATTGTGGGTCTCCTGGGTTTCCATCTTTGTGACGCTGATCCTGGCAGTAGCAGCTTTTAGTGAGTATACATTTCTTCGTTCTCTTGTTCTCTCTGAGGGATGAGGGAATATGCCTGGTCCCAGATCTGTTTCTGCTGCCTTGCCAACCCTGGTGAGTTGATAAGACAGCACAAACAGATCTGTGACCAGGCTTTGAGGAAATGTCTTCCTGGTGATGATTTTTTAAATGTGACAGTTCCCAATAGACTCTGATGAACTTGTCAATTTTGCAAGTGACTATAGATAGCACGCCACATGGGTGCATCTACTATAACACATAACATACAGTACACATACCATACTGCACAGGTTTACTAAACATACACTACCTGGCCAAAAGTATGTGGGCACCCCTTCAAATTAGTGTATTTGACTATTTCAGCCACACTAGTTGCTGACAGGTGTATAATATAATAATAATAATATAATAATAATAATATTATGTATAAAATCGAGCACACAGCCATTAAATCTCCAAAGACAAACTTTGGCAGTAGAATGGGGCTTATGAAGAGCTCAGTGACTTTCAACATGACACCGTCATAGGATGCCACCTTTCCAACAAGTCAGTTGGTCAAATTTGTGCCCTGCTCGATCTGCCCCGGTCAACTGTAAGTGTTGTTATTGTGAAGTGGAAGTCTGGTTCATCCTTTGGAGCAATTTGCAAACGTCTGAAGCTACCACGTTCATCTGTACAAACAAAAGTACGCAAGTATAAACACCATGGGCCCACGCTCGGGAAGGAGATACGTTCTGTCTCCTAGAGCTGAACGTACTTAGTCCGAAAAGTGCTAATCAATCCCAGAACAACAGCAAAGAACCTTGTGAAGATGCTGGATTAAACAGGTACAAAAATATTTATATCCACAGTAAAACAAGTCCTATATCAAAATAACCTGAAAGGCCGCTCAGCAAGGAAGAAGCCACTGCTCCAAAACTGCCATAAAAAAGCCAGACTACGGTTTGCAACTGCACATTGGGACAAAGATCGTAGTTTTTGAAGAAATATCCTCTGGTCTGATGAAACAAAAATAGAACTGTTTGGCCATAATGACCATCGTTATGTTTGGAGGAAAAAGGGGGAGGCTTGCAAGCCGAAGAACACCATCCCAACCGTGAAGCACGGGGTAGCAGCATCATGTTGTAGGGGTGCTTTTCTGCAGGAGGGACTGGTGCACTTCACAAAAAAGATGTCATCATGAGGAGGAAATTATGCGGATATATTGAAGGAACATCTCAAGACATCAGCTTGGTTGCAAATAGTTATTCCAAATGTACAATGACCCCAAGCATACTTCCAAAGTTGTGGCAAAAATGCTTAAGGACAACAAAGTCAAGGTATTGGAGTGACCATCACAAAGCCCTGACCTCAATCCCATAGGAAATCTGTGGGCAGAACTGAAAAAGCATGTGCGAGCAAGGAGACCTACAAAACCTGACTCAGTTACACCAGCTCTGTCAGGAGGAATGGGCCAAAATTCACCCAACGTATTGTGGGAAGCTTGTGGAAGGCTACCTGAAATGTTTGACCCAAGTGAAACAATTTAAAGGAAAAACTACCAAATACTATTTGAGTGTATGCAAAATTCTGACCCACTGGGAATGTGATGAAATAAATAGAAGCTGAAATAAATCACTCTCTACTATTATTCTGACATTTCATATTCTTAAACTAAAGTGTGATCCTAACTGACCTAAGACAGGGTTAAATGTCAGGAATTGTGAAAAACTGAGTTTAAATGTATTTGGCTAAGGTGTATGTAAACCTCCGACTTCAACTGCACATCATCTGTGAGGTGGACATATTGACAATAAAGCAAACAAGCAAAGCATGTTGGAATAGTTATTGAAAAGCTCCGATTTCTCTGTATTGTATTAGAATACAGTAACTTCTATAGCTCTCACGAGCTCTTTTGTGTGTGATATTAGCTCCACAAGACTTCTTCAGGATGGGACCCATGTGGATAAGATGACTCATGTTTTGCTTTTGGGGTTGCAGGGTGGAATCAGTATGGAATTAGATTTCATTTCGGCCAGTGTATGAACCTCAACCCCTCTTATAAGTCGGTCAAGTCATGACTTTTAAAATTTGACTTGAGTTTTTTTCGTCATTTGCACTTGTTTGGGGGTCGACAATCCGCCATGGCTGATTTTAGAGTCATGCTATATTGTCACCCTAGGTTTTAGTTGCAGTTGGATTTCCCAGATGCAGTAGGTACTAGGTACTAGGTTCACTGTAGGTGTTCAGGTTTACCGCATAAGGTTGGTAACAGGATTTGACCTTATTCCATGTCTTTAAATGATTTTGTCTTTTCATTTGTGATATATTCAACTAATACAAATGGTTTCAGTGATACGTGAAAACTCAGCAGTGAATTGTGAATAGTCAACAGTGAAAAGTGAATACAAAACACTAACTTTCTATTGGCCAAGCGGCTCCATTCATCTCTGTATGAGTAAAGTGAAGATTCAGCAGCCGAGAAGAAGTTGCTGCTTTTCTGCTGACTGGAAACAGATCTGGGAACAGATCAAAGTGGAGCCATATTCAGCAGCAATATTCAGGGGAGTTTCAAACTCAAGGTTGCAAGGGCCATGTCCCAAATGCCCCCTCTTCCCTATATAGTACACTACTTTTGACCAGGGCCCATATAGGGCTCTGGTCAAAGATAGTGCACTATATAGGGAAGAGGGAATAAGGTGCTATTCAGGACACAGATAAGGCTTGATACTTAGCCAAGGCTGTGAAGAATATAAATAGCGAAGACTGAAACCTTGATCAAAGGATGTGTGCTTGTCTTGCCTAGAGCGATGCTTGTTATCTACAGCTAACAGTACATTATAATACTGACATATTTGTGCCAAGCAGAGTCATCAAGTCCCATTTTTAGTCTTTGGAATGGCTCGTCCGGGTATCAATCCTCCAATCTCAGGTGGATCATCTAACCACAAGTCCACTGAGTTGGAGAAAGATACAGCCATTGTAAAAAGTGATCTGCTTGCACACTGATATCTCATTACCCTGAAATCATCCTGCCCCTCAAGAGAGAAACAGAGAAGGCAACAAGCCAATGTTCAATCACCTCCTCCATGCAGTGTCAGTGTGGAATGAGAAATAGGAATTCAATTTATAATAGTTCTACAAGCTCTTGGTTTAGCCACAGCGGTATGGGATTATGGGGACACACAACTGTTGTTGTAGTATTGGATTAATCTGGTCTGTAATTGTGTTTTCCACTGCAGAGTTTCCTGTTTCTAAATGAGCAGCACATTTCCTGTTCTGATGAGGGCAGCAGTCCTTCCTCCTTTTTCTCTGCCAGTGTGTGTGTGTGGTGGAAGTTACTTTACTTCTCTCTCTGTCTCTCTGTCTCTCTGTCTCTCTGTCTCTCTGTCTCTCTCTCTCTCTCTCTCTCTCTCTCTCTCTCTCTCTCTCTCTCTCTCTCTCTCTCTCTCTCTCTCTCTCTCTCCTCTGTCTCTCGGCAGGTTAAAAAACCCTCTCGCTCTTTTTCTCTCCCTCTCTGTCTCTCGGCAGGTTAAAAAACCCTCTC
Organism: Oncorhynchus gorbuscha; assembly: GCF_021184085.1. Classification (NCBI taxonomy): domain Eukaryota; kingdom Metazoa; phylum Chordata; class Actinopteri; order Salmoniformes; family Salmonidae; genus Oncorhynchus; species Oncorhynchus gorbuscha. The sequence goes on from NC_060193.1 coordinate 43,152,609, forward strand.
GCTCTTTTTCTCTCTCTCTCTGTCTCTCGGCAAGTTAAAAAACCCTCTCTCTCCCTCTTTCTCTCTCTCACTCTTTCTCCCTGCTTAATAAACAATGCTTATTAGTACATGATGTTCAGTTCATAGCATGAACCAAGAACCTGCAATAAATGACTTCAATACATTTAGGGGCTTTACAATCCAGCATTGTAAATATACTGTACATAGGGTGAATCCCAAATGGCACCCTATTCCCTATGTAGTGCACTACCTTTGACCAGAGCCCATATACAGAACAGGGTGACATTTGGGATGCAGACTTACAGTATTTGTCAAACATTTGAACACACCTACTCAATCAAGGGTTGTCACGCGGGACTGGGTGTGTGAGGTAAGAATCAGGCGCAGAGGGCAGAGAGTTCCAAAGGGAAAAGTGCACTTTAATATGGCACCAAAATACAATGCCCAAAACACAGGGCGCGAGAAATACTGACCAACCCAAAACACAGGGTAGATGGTCCGGAGCACTAACACACCCAACGACAACAACACGTAACACAAAATCAATCCCGCACAAAACAAGGGCGGGTTTACTAGCCTTAAATGAGGAGGCACATCAGGAAAACACAATTAGTCACAGGTGCAACTAATAAGACAAAACAAACAGAAAAAGGAAAAGGGATTGGTGGCGGCTAGTAGGCCGGTGACGACAACCGCCGAGTACTGCCCGAACAGGCAGGGGAGCCAATTTCGGCGGAAGTCGTGACAGAACCCCCTCCTGACGCGCGGCTCCCGCAGCGCGCCGCCACCGGCCTCGAGGGCAACTCGGAGGGCGAGGCGCCGGGCGATTCAGGTTGAGGCGGTGGAAGTCTCTCAGGAGTGAAGGGTCCAAAATGTCCCCCACCGGTACCCAGCACCTCTCCTCCGGACCGTACCCCTCCCAGTCCACGAGGTACTGTAGGCCCCCCACCCGGCTTCTCGAGTCCAGAATGCCATGTACTGTGTACGCCGGGGACCCCTCAATGTCCAGAGGGGGCGGAGGGACCTCAGGCACCTCACCTTCTTGAAGGGGACCAGCCACCACCAGCCTGAGGATAGACACATGAAACGAGGGGTTAATACGATAATAAGTAGGAAGTTGAAGTTGGGGCCTCACTGCGGTGCTGGTCAGCACTCTTCTTCTGCAGTTCCCCCGCCAGTCTCAGCGATTCCTGGATGGCTTTCCAAGTGTCCTTTGAGAGCTGTACCCATTCCTCTACCGCAGAAGCCTCGGTCTGGCTCTGATGCCTTGGGGCCAGGACCGGCTGGTAGCCCAACACACACTGAAAGGGAGACATGTTCGTTGAGGTGTGGCAGAGGGAGTTCTGAGTGAGCTCAGCCCAAGGAACATACCTCGCCCACTCACCTGGCCGGTCCCGGCAATATGACCTCAGAAATCTGCCCACATCCTGGTTTACTCGCTCCACCTGCCCATTACTCTCGGGGTGGAGACACAAGGTCAAGCTGACCGAGACCCCCAGTCTCTCCATAAACGCCCTCCAAACTCTGGGACGGGGGAAGGTACCGACAAGTGTTACCACGGCCGTTGTGGAACGGGGAGGGGCTGTAACTTCCCTCGAGGCAAGTCTCGAGGAGCCTTGCTCTGAGCGCACACCGAGCAGGAGGAGACATAAAATCTCACGTCCTTAGCCAACGTGGGCCACCAGTATCTCCCACTAAGACTCCGCACTGTCCTCTCGATGCCAGGATGACCCGAGGAGGGTAGAGTAATAGCCCAACGTAATAATTTATCACGGGCCGGCTCTAACCATGATGCAATCTCTATCTCCGCGTCCACCTCCCATACTACCGGTGCCACGAGACATGAAGGTGGAAAGATGGGAGTCGGCTCGCTCCTCGGTATCATAGAGGCGGGACAGCGTGTCAGCTTTAGTGTTTTGGGAGCCTGGCCGGTACGAGATGGTGAAGCGAAACCGGATAAAGAACATGGCCAATCCAGCCTGACGCGGATTCAGTCTCCTCACTGCCCGGATGTACTCGAGATTATGATGGTCAGTCCAGATGAGAAAAGGGTGCTTAGACCCCTCAAGCCAATGTCTCCACACCTGCAGAGCCTTGACTACAGCTAATAACTCCCGGTCCCCTATGTCATAGTTTCGCTCCGCGGGACCGAACTTCCTCTAAAAAAAGCACAAGGGCGGAGCTTTGGTGGCGCGCCCCTGCGCTGGGACAGCACGGCCCCTACCCCAGCCTCAGACGCATCCACCTCCACAATGAACGCTAAAGAGGGGTCCGGATGCGCCAACACGGGCGCATTGGTGAACAGCTCCTTCAGACGACTGAAAGCTCTGCCCGGCTCTGCTGACCAGCGCAAGCGCACCGGTCCTCCCTTCAGCAGTGAGGTAATGGGAGCAGCCACCTGACCAAACCCCTGGATAAACCTCCGGTAGTAATTGGCAAACCCTAAAAACCGCTACACCTCTTTCACCGTGGTCGGAGTCGGCCAATTATGCACGGCTGTAACGCGGTCACACTCCATCACCACCCCCGGAGGTGGAAATACGATAACCCAGGAAGGAAACGGCCTGTTTGAAGAACACACATTTCTCGGCCTTGACATACAGGTCATGCTCCAGCAGTGGCCCAAGTACCTTATGCACCAGAGATACGTGCGCCGCGCGCGTGGCAGAATAGATCAGGATGTCATCGATGTACACTACCACCCCCTGCCCGAGCAGGTCTCGGAGAATCTGGTCTACGAAGGATTGGAAGACGGCTGGATCATTGTTCAACCCATACGACGAGGTACTCATAATGGCCAGATGTAGTACTAAATGCGTTTTTCCACTCATCTCCTCCCCGGATACGCACCAGATTATACGCACTCCTCAGGTCCAGTTTTGTGAAGAAGCGCGCCCCGTGAAATAATTCCACCGCTGTAGCGATGAGAGGTAGTGGATAACTAAACCCCACTGTGATAGAATTTAGACCTCGATAATTAATGCACGGACGCAGACCTCCCTCCTTCTTCTTCACAAAAAAATAAGCTTGAGGAGACGGGTGATGTGGAGGGCCAAATGTACCCCTGTCCCAGCGATTCAGCGACATATGTCTCCATAGCCACTGTCTCCTCCTGGGACAATGGGTACACGTGACTCCTAGGAAGTGCAGCGTTCTCCAGGAGGTCTATCGCGCAGTCCCCTCGACGATGGGGTGGTAATTGGTCGCCTTCCTCTTACTGAAGGTCAAATCCGCATATTCAGAGGGTATGTGCACGGTGGAAACCTGGTCTGGACTCTCCACCGTAGTCGCACCAACGGAAACTCCTATACACCTGCCTGAACACTCCTCTGACCACTCTCTAAGAGCCCCCTGTCGCCAGGAAATGACCGGGTAACCAGGGAATTCCCAACACCACTGGAAACGCAGGTGAATCGATAAGGAATAGACTAATCCGCTCCTTATGACCCCCTGCGTTACCATGTAATATATAATATAATAATATAATAATAACCATGTAAAGTGGCACCGTGGCCTCCCTGACCACTCCTGACCCTAATGGTCGGCTATCTAAGGAGTGCACGGGGAAAGGTAGGTCTAACGACACCAGGGGAATCCCTAGCCTTAACGCGAGCCCACGATCCATGAAGTTCCCAGCTGCACCTGAATCAACTAGCACCTTATGCTGTAGAGAGGGAGAAAACCCAGGAAAAGAGGTTAACACAAACATATGACCGACAGGAAGCTCTGGGTGAGTCTGGTGCTGACTCACCTGGGGTGACAGAGTAGTGCTCCACCTGCCCTCCCGACTCCCAGATGAGCTCCACCAGCACCGGTCGGCCGTGTGTCCTCGCCGACCACAACTGGTGCAGGAGGAAACTCCTCCTCCGGTCCCCCTCGATGCAGCAACCCCTAATTCCATGGGGATGGGAGCAGGAGGGCCTGGGGGTTAAAACAACAGAGCTTGTTCTGGATGCCCGCGGGCAGCCAGCAGGTTGTCCAGACGAATGGACATGTCTATGAGTTCATCCAAGGTGAGGGTTGTGTCCCGACACGCTAGCTCCCTGCGGATGTCCTCCCTGAGGCTACATCGGTAGTGGTCGATCAAAGCCCTGTCTTTCCACTCCGCTCCTGCGGCCAAGGTCCGGAACTCCAGGGCAAGTCCTGCGCGCTCCTCGTCTCCTGTCGCAGGTGGAACAGCCGTTCACCCGCCGCCCGACCCTCTGGTGGGTGATCAAACACAGCTCAGAATCGGGCAGGTGAAATCGGGGTAGTGATCCCTCGCCGAGTCTGGGCCATTCCACACTGCGTTAGCCCACTCCAGGGCTCATCCCGTCAGACAGGAGACGAGGATATGGCACCAAAATACAATTCCCAAAACACAGGGTACACGGTCCGGAGCACGAACACACCCAACGACAACAACACGTAATACAAAATCAATCCCGCACAAAACAAGGGCGGGTTTACTAGGCTTAAATAAGGAAGCCCATCAGGAAAACACAATTAGAAATAGGTGCAACTAATAAGACAAAACAAACAGAAAAAGGAAAAGGGTCGGTGGCGGCTAGTAGGCCGGTGACGACGACCGCCGAGCACTGCCCGAACAGACAGAGGAGCCAACTTTGGCGGAAGTCGTGACAAGGGTTTTCATTATTTTAACTTGGTCCTTCTGTAGCTCAGTTGGTAGAGCATGGTGCTTGTAACGCCAGGGTAGTGGGTTCGATCCCCGGGACCACCCATACGTAGAATGTATGCACACATGACTGTAAGTCGCTTTGGATAAAAGCGTCTGCTAAATGGCATATATTATTATTATTATTATTATTATTATTATAACTTTTTTCTATATTGTAGAATAATAGTGAAGACTCCAAAACTATGAATTAACACATATTGTATAGAATCATGTATTAACCAAAAAAGTGTTCAACAAATCAAAATATATTTAATATTTGAGATTCTTCAAAGGAGCCACCCTTTGCCTTGATGAGAGCTTTGCACATTCTTGGCATTCTCTCCAAACTTTTGACTGGTACTGTACATTAACCACATATACACAGTACACACCCCTTCGCAGTTCTGAATTCAATGAAAGCAAATATTGATTGACGATATTGCGTTATTGCACCAGTGGTGTAGGTTAAGCAATTAACGTTTTTTTGACATTGAGACTAAATGGGATTAAATGGCTCTGCTACCCTTTATGGAATGTTCGTTTTGGTGTGTACCATATCATCTTCTTCAGTGTGTATGTTCTGCGTAAGAAAAGTGACTGATTGGCTATTACGGGTATCTGGGACCTGGGGTCTTTCTCTATACGCTAGATGTCTACCAGAATGATGGCTACTGGGGTATGCAAACAGGAAAACATTAGCATTAGGGAAACTGTTGCAACCAGCTCTGGTTTTGGTGCGAATTCTTAATGATGCGTGCAGTTGCACAAGTACATTTGACTTGGGTTATATAGATTCCTTGCTGCCCAGATCAATAGGCCAATAGGCGTGTGCTTGTGTGTTTGTTGTACAAGGTGATCAACGTGGGAAGCATAGCTAGCTTACTTGTGTGTGTTATTTAATTGTCCCCTGCTTGCTGAGTCTTTATGTGATTTCAAAGATACTCGACCACAACTAAATCACACCACGGAAATTGCATTTTCTAAGCTGTTTGTCATCTCTGACAGGTTTTTAGGGGGAAAGGGGAAGGGAGGAAGACGTGCACCAGCCTGGCTGTGATGTAGGAACTAGGGACAAAAATGTCCCAGATACTTCACATCTTCCTCAGGATACAATTAACAAGCGCTCAGTGGCAGGTTGTCGGCTCTTAAATGGCAGATTCATTCACATCCATTTGAGGCCAGTCGATGCATGGAGGCCCTTTCACTCTCTCTCTCTCCCCCCTAATGTGTGTGTGTGTCAACTTTCTCAACTCTGACTGATGACTGTTGTTGACAAGGTGGATTTCTCCACTCCTGTTCCAGGTGAATCTGCTGTTTCTCTCTTCCATTCTTTGGATGTCATGGCATAATCAGGCTCCACAGTTGCCATGTTTGTGTGTGTGCACTTTTTGAAAATATGTTGCGCTTGTTGGATTTCACTAAATAATACCTTTCGAATTTCAATAGCTTTTCCTTGGTTTACTTCACAAATACCCCCCTTTGACTGCTTTTTTGGGTGACCTGAATGTCAATTTCACAACACACTTGACACATCACATTACCCAACACAGGGCTTAGTGAAATACCAGCCACATGTCACCATGGTGTCTGTTCGCTGTGTTTTGAGTGGGAGTGCCCTACCGGTCTAGGTGGTGGCTGAGCGATGGATGCCAGGGCACACAGCCCCGAGGCAGACCCTGAGTACAGATCACATCACTCTGTGCACCCTGGAGAGAGACAGAGAAAGCCACACACAGAGATATGCACAGACGCACGCTCATGCAGTTATGCATGCACGCACGCACACGCACGCACAAACACAACCACACACACACACACACACACACAGTTAAGATGCAATTGAGATGCTACATAAGAACTTCAAGGCCACATGCACGGAGAAAAACAAACCAAAAAGGAACAATCTAAACGAGAGAGGGGGAGAGAGGGAGAGATGCAACACATATTCATGCATTCAGAACTGTGCGTCTCTACAAGCGCAAGCCCCCAAAGAGTCTGCAGTCTAAAAATAAGAGCAGCAGGAGGTGCATGTGGAGAAACAGAGAGAGAGAGAGAGCGGGAGAGGGAGGGGTGCTCTCCCTTCTCTGTTCTCACATGAACAGCAGGAGCAGGCAGAGGGAGGAAGGGATGAAAGGAGATTGGGAGGGAGGCTCAGAGTAGCGGGTGTGGGGGCATGGAGTTGACTGAGTGATAATAATAATAATAATATATGCCATTTAGCAGACGCTTTTATCCAAAGCGACTTACAGTCATGTGTGCATACATTCTACGTATGGGTGGTCCCGGGGATCGAACCCACTACCCTGGCGTTACAAGCGCCATGCTCTACCAACTGAGCTACAGAAGGACCAGGCCATGTCCACTTCACCTGCCTGCCCTTGGATGGATAGGGGGGGCTGACTGGAGTACAAGATGGGTTGAGTTTTTACTTTTGGGAGGTGGAGGTTGTGTGGTTCATTGTGCTTTGTGTGACATAAAACACAGTATATCCTCATAACTGGGCAGGTTAGGGGTGTTGGAGGTGCAGACACTCCAGATTTGAAGCAAGGCTTTGAAAACATTGTTTTACACATCTCTGTGTAGGCTAGGTAAGGGCCTGTGGAATGTCTGCGCTTGTCCCAGCTATCTCTATGCACAGCACGCACACACACATGCACTCATTGTTAAATCACATATAATGTGCTGTATTTCTGTAAATCACAATACAATTTCACATAGTTCACCAGCACAATTTTAGAATCTTTTTTAATTTTTATTTTTACCTTTATTTTACTAGGCAAGTCAGTTAAGAACAAATTCTTATTTTCAATGACGGCCTAGGAACAGTGGGTTAACTGCCTGTTCAGGGGCAGAACAACAGATTTGTACCTTGTCAACTTGGGGATTTGAACTTGCAACCTTTCGGTTACTAGTCCAATGCTCTAACCACTAGGCTACCCTGCCACCCCATCTTGCTGACCAAGCAAGCATTAAACCACACCAGTAAACAAATATACAAATAAAATTGTAATATTATAGTACACTATGGAATATTACGGGAAAAACAGATTTTCGGTTATATTACCCTCTGATAGTAAAGAGTGTCGTAAACTGCATTTCAACTGATTAAACTGCTCTCAATTGCTCCACCACTGATAGAGATGCAGCTGGCACACTGACACTGCTGTACATAGGTTAAGCTTAATGCTATTGGGGTAAACGCAATGGCATTGGCCCCAACACAACAGTGGTGTGTATTCATTGATGGCAAGCGAAGCCAGGCTTCCCTCAAAAATGTACCAATTAAAAAAAAAACCATAAATAATTAATATTCCATCTCTGTTTTTCATAAATTTCCTTCAATTGAGAGGCTGAATGTATCTCACCGGAGAAAGCATCCAAGCGAGCAAAACAGCGCCCCTCTGTCTCTCTAATGTGTAGGCCATCTATCTGATGCTGTCTGGTTCAAACGAGTGTGACATTGTTGCCACCTGTAGCATTGAATGCAAGGAAAGCCAGCCACCATTTGGCCTCCCTTGATAATTTTTTCAATAAAATCATTGCCAGTCAGCGTTGAGCTAAAGTGAGTGAGCTCAACTGTGAATGTCCTCCTGGCGCAAACAAAAAATAAGTGTCAAGGGAAGCCAGTTTGGATTTGGCTTCACACCAATCACATAAAAATAAAACCAAACTTCATTGACAGGAAAACAAAAAAAAATGTTGCATCTTATTGTGTTGTTCTCCGGTGGCTAGCTAGCCAGCTAGCTAAAATTGTCCCTTTCCTAAATTAGCCATGGATGGAGATAGGGATTTGGACTTGTGGTTTACTTAATTCTCCATACTGGACAATGATTATAATGATGATTCTGATCCAACCATTAATTCATACATTGTGCCCCTGGCCTGAGAGGATGGAAGTTCAATCTGTAGCTAAATGTAGTAGGCTAATATTAGCTAGCTGGCTCATCGTTGCCCATGAAAGGAAAACTAAAAGTGTGTGTAGTATTTCGGCAACATGAAAAAGAGGAGGATGGCATTTTTTTTTCTCTACAAGTAGGGTGAGTCAACATGTTTATTCTACTTACACACACACACACACACACACACACACACACACACACACACACACACACACACACACACACACACACGCACACACGCACACGCGCACACGCGCGCACACACGCACGCACGCACACACACACACACACACACACACACACACACACACACACACACACACACACACACACACACACACACACACACACACACACACACACACACACACACAGTACCATGGACAGCCACATCATAGTTAGCTTACTTTGATTGGACAAATGGTTTTGGTACCTTTTAATTGTCACCGTATTAGACTAAGCATAGGTTATTTAAGGATGTTGATGTTGAAATGCTGCTGTAATAGTGGAGGCAGCCACTGTTTTCTTAGCGACTTGCGGCAACTCTCCGTGGTTCTAAATCAATAGTTGTTTAGTAGTCTGAAAATTCAGGAAACTAACTTGATTGACCATGCTGTAGGTCATGAAACTGTTTGTTACATGCAATATGCTTTGTGGACAGATGTTGCTCTCTGGTTTTGTGATGAAACCAAGTTGTGGTTGAATTTATTCTGCCAGTCTGTTTGCTTATTGTCTCTGCCTTAGGCCTACAGTATATATCACAGTGGCAAAGCATATGAACTAACAGGTTATAGAGCAAACAAGGCATTGATCAAAACACATAGGTTGTAATATTGCTTTCTTCATGCTTGGCTTCCCCAGTGATTTTACCCACGCACTGCTACTGCAACAACAGTCTGTATGGGTAGCTTCTCTGTTCAGCGTATCTTCTGACACTGTCCACTGTCCCATATAGGATCTTTGAACATCACCGGTTCCTTTCTATACCTAGGCAGAGCTGTTTTTAAAACTCTCCACTCTGGACATATTTCCTGTGTCTGTGAGATGGCGTTCTCTTGGACATTTTATTATTTGACATAATAAACCCATGTCACATGGGTATATCATAACACTTGCATATCATATTTTTGTCAGATCTGTGATCCCGAATATGCTACAAAGGATTTGTTCATTGTAATTGTCAGTGCAGACAGAGGATCTGACTGTTAGAATTGACACAGAAATGAAGTCATCTGGAGTGGCTGTGAGGAACCAATGACATCTGTCGTCTATGTTGTGGAAAGGGACTGACTTAGATCTCCGGAGAGACAGAGAGAGTGACACATCTCCCATCTGCCCTGCTGTCTCTGTCACTCTGGGTGAACGGAGTAGATAGAGGCAGAGAGAGATTGAGGAAGAGAGTCAGACAGAGAGAGATTAGTGTTGATGTCACAAGTTGTGTGCTATAGCTTGGAAAGTAAACAAATGTGATATTATAAGGCTGTTTGTTTCCAACAATAGGACTGTTTTCCTCAATAATGAATGAATTAATTAATGTAACCTTTATTTAACCAGGTAGGCTAGTTGAGAACAAGTTCTAATTTACAAGTGCGACCTGGCCAAGATAAAGCAAAGCAGTTTGACACATACAACAACACAGAGTTACACATGGAATAAACAAACACAGTCAATAATACAGTAGAAAAAGTCTATATACAGTGTGTGCAAATGAGGTAGGTAAGGCAATAAATAGGCCATGGTGGCGAAGTAATTACAATATAGCAATTAAACACTGGAATGATAGATGTGCAGAAGATGAATGTGCAGTAGAGATACTGGGGTGCAAAGGAGCAAGATAAATAAATACAGTATGGGGATGAGGTAGTTGGATGGGTTATTTACAGATGGGCTATGTATAGGTGATGAGGGAGATATGAGAACAAGATTAGGGAGATATGAGTCTCCAGCTTCAGTGATTTTTGCAGTTCATTCCAGTCATTGGCAGCAGAGAACTGGAAGGTAAGGCGGCCAAAGGAAGAATTGGCTTTGGGGAAGACCAGTGAGATATACCTGCTGGAGCGCGTGCTATGGGTGGGTGCTGCTATGGTGACCAGCGAGCTGAGATAAGGCGGGGCTTTACCTAGCAGTGGGTTTGGGTTTAACTGCCAGTGGGTTTGGCGTGAAATGGAGTGCTCGTACATTTTTTTCCCCTCGTCGAAAACAAGATGAATTGGTTAAACTAACTCCTCAACCTCATATACCACTGCCTGAGCCATTGAATTGCTAGCTTTCCGGTGGTGCAGCTGGTTAAGGTGTGTCAATAAGGAAGTTACGTGTGTTTGTGAAACAAGGGGTGTTTCTTAATATGCTCCGAGCAAGCAAACTGGACCACGGAACGGCCGGAGTATGAGTCGTAATGAAAGTATTCGAAATGGAACACTCTCAGATGTGTACTTCATTTGTACATATTTCAAAGTATGCATCGACGCAAGCTTCAACTGAAATATTCCCAGTATTGTTGACGTAGTATGATGCAACCACATTTTTAAAACACTACGCAAAATGTCCTGAAGTCAATGGCGGCTGGTTTTGAGTTGAAGTGAGAGAGCTCGGACATTGGAATGAAAAGTTGCCCGCTCACATCGCATGTGACGCCTGACTAACCATAAGATGTTAACTTTGGTCTGTTTAACTGCATAGAATAAAAAATGTGTAGCTAGCTAGCAACCCACACAGAATTTGTAGCTAACGCTGGCCATTTACCTTTCATAACAACATTTGTTTTAGGTCGTTTTTTAAACATGTAAAACTAGTTGGCAAGCTAAATTAATACAAATCACATGTAGCTGATAATTATGAGCGTTGCATTTTCTTTATGTACATTTTCATGCATTCTCCAAACTCTCGTCCTCACAAGATTGTACTCAAGAGAATGCCCTTGGAGAAGGAACTCGGAAGCGTGAGAGTGTGGAGCACGGTCCTATGCATATTGAGAAACACCCAGAGGATCAAACTCTGAACATCAGTGTGGGCTCTTGAGGAAAGAAGCGGTACTGTTACTCAAGCAGTGTGACACCGGTTACACCATGATACCTATATGGGTAATGTGACAACCCTAAGATGGATGCCTTTACTGTGCTGCGTTGGTTTAAGCCCTCCTCTCAAACCCTTTCTCTGAGACACTTGATCTGGCTTGACAAAGTGAGTAGAATTGATCTCTCCTGCCTTCATTGTAAACGACTGGTCACGAACCAGATCTGTCCTGTCACACGGAGACCCTAGCTGTGTCTGAAATGGCACCCTATTACTTATATAGTGACTTATGGGCCCTGTTCAGAAATAGTGCACTATATAGGGGAAAAGGTGTCATTTCGGGTGTAGTCCTTCTGTTCTAGGTGTGGCTGGTGTTCTGTCAGGCAGATGTGCCTGCCTCAGTCACCGTGACGATGAGTGGAGGGTGGGGAGGTTTGACATGTGACATATGGACTGGGATGACCCAGAACGATCTGTCTGTCACCCACTGTGTGTCACTATGTTTAGAAGGATAAATGGGTGGGGGCTTTACACCCCAGGAGGACTGCAGAAAGAGAAAACCTGGGTCTTGTTCATTAGGGCACGCAAGCAAAAATCATTATTCAATGAAAAAACGAAAATGATAGTTTCTTATTGGACAAGTCCAGGTAGTCCCTCCCTGTTTCAGTCTATTTTCTTCTGTTTGGTGCATAATGAACATGACCCAGAATAATAAAAGCCTTTTCATTATTGGTCTCTTAAATAACATAGTACTGTATTGGAAAGGCCAAATCAGAGTACACCTAGGGGGCTTTCACACCAAATTGGTTTGGAGCAGTTTTTCCGAACTCTGTTGCGTTTACCCCCTTAGTTCAGTTCGTTTGGACTGGTGTGAACACTATCTGTACTTGGGAGAGCACCAAACAACGCACATCTTTCGCTCAAAACGTGTGGCCTCGGTCTGTTTCCATTGGTGCATTTCGCTGCAGGTGAGAACGCAGTTTGGACCAAACACAGGAAAACAGCAAGAGGCTGGCAGTATTATTGGTTCTTTGACTGCGAGCATTTGATGAAATGCATGCATTATCTCCCCACTCAGTGGGGAGACCGGGGCTACAAGGGACACAGGCTACTGAATATATTCACTACTGAACATAGGCTACTGAATATATTCACTACTGAACATAGGCTACTGAATATATTCACTACTGAACATAGGCTACTGAATATATTCACTACTGAACATAGGCTACTAAATATATTCACTACTGAACATAGGCTACTGAATATATTCACTACTGAACATAGGCTACTGAATATATTCACTACTGAACATAGGCTACTGAATATATTCACTACTGAACATAGGCTACTGAATATATTCACTACTGAACACAGGCTACAGAATATATTCACTACTGAACATAGGCTACTGAATATATTCACTACTGAACATAGGCTACTAAATATATTCACTACTGAACATAGGCTACTGAATATATTCACTACTGAACATAGGCTACTGAATATATTCACTACTGAACATAGGCTACTGAATATATTCACTACTGAACATAGGCTACTGAATATATTCACTACTGAACACAGGCTACTGAATATATTCACTACTGAACACAGGCTACTGAATATATTCACTACTGAACATAGGCTACTGAATATATTCACTACTGAACATAGGCTACTGAATATATTCACTACTGAACATAGGCTACTGAATATATTCACTACTGAACATAGGCTACTGAATATATTCACTACTGAACATAGGCTACTAAATATATTCACTACTGAACATAGGCTACTGAATATATTCACTACTGAACACAGGCTACAGAATATATTCACTACTGAACATAGGCTACTGAATATATTCACTACTGAACATAGGCTACTGAATATATTCACTACTGAACACAGGCTACAGAATATATTCACTACTGAACATAGGCTACTGAATATATTCACTACTGAACATAGGCTACTGAATATATTCACTACTGAACATAGGCTACTGAATATATTCACTACTGAACATAGGCTACTGAATATATTCACTACTGAACATAGGCTACTGAATATATTCACTACTGAACACAGGCTACTGAATATATTCACTACTGAATATAGGCTACTGAATATATTCACTGCACGTTGCAGTTGGCCACTCAGTGGCCTTGTGGTTAGTGTCCACCCTGAGATCAAATAAAATAACATTTTATTGGTCGCATACGCATATTTAAAATATGCAGATGTTATCGCAGGTGCAGCGTGTTTCTAGCTCCACAGTGCAGTACAACAATACAGAACAATACACACAAATGCCAATAATGTAAATTATGAAATATCAGAACAAGCAATGTCAGAATCCTGAATATATATATATATATATATATGAGAGAGAGATTCCCAAGGGCTGGAGTGTCGGCCTTCTCAGCTGCTCCAATTTCGCTCCAGTAGTGCTCACTTCACGGGCTCAGGGCATGCCTGACCCAGCATGCACAAGTCTACTTGTGTGCCGCTTTAGCCCCTTGCTTCAGCTACCGTCACGGAGTTAGCTAAATATTTCCACAAAGAAACTGATAAAACACACAGGTGCAAAATCAAGGTGACTTACAAAGAGGAAGATGTGATATAGTGACCACGACTAAAGAATCGTTGTGGAATCTGAAAAGACACATATTTTCCGAAAGCATGATGGGGTATTTACTACATGCACATGCTAACAGAAAGGAACGAGGTGGGAAGCTAACTGTGTCATTGAGGCAAAGTATGTATAAAGAAAAAATCTGATCTCATTAAGTTTATTAATTTAGGACCAATAGGCCTGGCATATTCCTACTTTCAAGGAGCTTTCTGTTTTGATTGGGTTATTTTGCCTAAAAACTTTTAGGCCTAACTATCGAAAAATGTTAAAAACAACTTTGTGAGGCATTGGAATTACCTTCCTGGTCTTTGTGGTTCAATCTGTGTTTGAAATTCACTGCTCGACTGAGGGACCATTACAGATAATTGTATGTGTAGGGTACAGAGATGAGGTAGTCATTCAAAAATCATGTTAACCACTATTATTACACACAGAATGAGTCAATGCAACTTATTATGTGACTTGTTAAGCAAATGTTTACCCCTGAACTTATCTAGGCTTGTCATATAAAAGGGCTTGAGTACTTATTGTCCCAAGATATTTCAGCTTTCATTTCTTATTCATTTGTAAACATTTGTAAAAACATAATTCCACTTTGAAATTATGCGGTATTGTGTGTAGGCCAGTGAAACATTTTTTCTTCTCAATTTCTGAAGCTTATTAGTACAGGGTCGGACCCCCCTTTGCCTCCAGAACAGCCTGAATTTCTGGGGGGTTTGGATTCTACAAGATGTCGGAAAGGTTCCACAGGGATGTTGGTCCGTGCTGACACGATGGCATGCTGCAGATTGGACAGTGGTACAGCACATGCATGCTGCGAACAGCAGATACGCTGTGGTGTTCAATTGTTGCTCAATTGGTGTCGAGGGAACTAACGTGTCCCAGGAAAACATTCCCCACACCAGTACACCACCACCATTAGCCTTTACCGTTGACACCAGGTGTAACAGTATAATTTTAAACCGTCCCCTCGCCCATACCCGGGCGCGAACCAGGGACCTTCTGCACATATCAACAACAGTCACCCTCGAAGCATCGTTACCCATCGCTCCACAAAAGCCGCGGCCCTTGCAGAGCAAGGGGAACTACTACTTCAAGGTCTCAGAGCAAGTGACGTAACCGATTGAAACGCTATTTAGCGCACACCGCTAACTAAGCTAGCCGTTTCACATCCGTTACACTCACCCCCCTTTTGACCTTCCTCCTTTTTCCGCAGCAACCAGTAATCCGGGTCACGGCACCAATGTAACAGTATAATTTTAAACCATCCCCTCGCCCATACCCGGGCGCGAACCAGGGACCTTCTGCACACATCAACAACAGTCACCCTCGAAGCATCGTTACCCATCGCTCCACAAAAGCCGCGGCCCTTGCAGAGCAAGGGGAACTACTACTTCAAGGTCTCAGAGCAAGTCACGTAACCGATTGAAACGCTATTTAGCGCACACCGCTAACTAAGCTAGCCGTTTCACATCCGTTACACAGGCAGGATGGGTCCATGGACTCATGCTGCTTACGCCAAATCCTGACTCTGCCATCAGCATGACGCAACAGGAACTGGTATTCGTCAGACAAGGCAATGTTTTTCCACTCCTTAATTGTCCAGTGTTGGTCATCGCGTGCCCACTGGAGTGGCTTCTTCTTGTTTTTAGCTGATAGGAGTGGAACCCGGTGTGGTCGTCTGCTGCAATTAACCCGTCTGTGACAATGATCGACGATTTGTACATTCCGAGATGCCATTCTGCACACCACTGTTGTACCGACTGCGCCATTACTTGTCTGTTTGTGGCCTGCCTGTTAGATTGCACAATTCTTGCCTTTCTACTTTGACCTCTCTCATCAACGAGCTGACAGGACTGGCACTGACTGGATGTTTTATGTTTGTCGCACCATTCTCGTGAAACCCTAGACACTGTCATGCGTGAAAAAGCCCAGGAGGGCGGCTGTTTCTGAGATACAGGAGCCGGCGCGACTGGCACCGACGAGCACCGACGCTCATTAGTCGCTTAGGTCACTCGTTTCGCCCATTCTAACCTTTAATCAAACAGTAACGGAATGCCTTTTTAAAATGTTTATAGCAAGCCGTGACTACGTGAATACAGCACAAACACATGAAGTGGGTAATACAATATGTAAACATGATTATAAAGTGCCCACTGTTCAATGACTACGTATGCATATCATTATTAGTATTGGATAGAAAACATTTAAGTTTCTAAAACAGTTTGAATGATGTTTGTGAGTATAACAGAACTCATATGGCAGGCAAAAACCTGAGGAGAAATCAAAACAGGAAGTGAGAAATCTGAGGTTGGTATGTATTCAACACAGTTCCCATTGAAATCCCCTTGAGATATTCCACATCTTCCACTGGATGTCAACCGTCCATAGAAATTTGAATGAGGCTTCTACTGTGTTGTGGGACTGAATGACAGCAGAATGAATCAGGTAGTCAGCCATTTTCTGGTCACAAGCATTTCACATGATAGCGACCTGCGTTCCATGTCTCCTGAAGACACAAAGGAATACTCCGGTTGGAACTTTATTGAAGATTAATGATAAAATCATCCTAATGATTGATTCTGTACTTTGTTTGAAATGTTTCTTCGACCTGTAATCTAACTTTAAAAAAATAAATAAAAATCTATTTAAAGTTTTATTAAGTTCTTGTTTTTCAATCAACCAACAAAACACATTCCACATTCACAGATGTGACAGGCTTTAAAAAAAGAAAAGGTCAAAAAATAATAATACATTTGAAAAAATAAAAATACAATTAAAATGGAGGATAGTCAAATAAAAGCATTTATTTTTCTTAATCTATTTGTTTTCCTTGGTGCATATACATACATACATACATACATACATACATACATACATACATACATACATACATACATACATACATACATACATACATACATACATACATACATACATACATACATACATACATACATACATACATACATACATACATACATACATACATACATACGTACGTACGTACATACATACATACATACATACATACATACGTACGGCTTTTTTTAAAGCCTGTCACATCTGTGAATGTGGAATGTGTTTTGTTGGTTGATTGAAAAACAAGAACTTAATAAAACTTTAAATAGATTTTTTATTTATTTTTTAAGTTAGATTACAGGTCGAAGAAACATTTCAAACTAAGTACAGAATCAATCATTAGGATGATTTTATCATTAATCTTCAATAAATTTCCAACCGGAGTATTCCTTTGTGTCTTCAGGAGACATGGAACGCATTTATTTTTCTTAATCTATTTGTTTTCCTTGGTGCATATATATACATACATACATACACACATACATACATACACACATACATACATACATACATACATACATACATACATACATACATACATACATACATACATACATACATACATACATACATACATACATACATACATACATACATACATACATACATACATACATACATACATACATACATACATACATACATACATACATACATACATACATACATACATACATACATACATACATACATACATACATACATACATACATACATACATACATACTGTCATGCAGGTGATAGAGGACCCAAAAGCGACTTAACAGAAACAGAGTTTATTCAAGTCCAAACAGGGAATAACAGAAATCCTCTAGTCTGTAGAGGGGAATAACAAGAGAAGCGGCCACAGACTGCAGGTCGCTTCGGGTAGGCGCAGGCCGTAGTAGACAGAGACACCTGCTCACACGCAGCATCTGATGAAGGCAAAAAACACGACAGGACAGGGCGAAACACAATCACAGCATGGTGAATACAAAACAAGGAACCGACGGGACAGGAACGGAACACAAAGGAATAAATAGGGACTCTAATCAGGGGAAAGGATCGGGAACAGGTGTGGGAAGACTAAATGATGATTAGGGAATAGGAACAGCTGGGAGCAGGAACGGAACGATAGAGAGAAGAGAGAGCGAGAGAGTGAGAGAGGGAGGGGAGAGAGAGGGATAGAAGGAGGGAAAGAACCAAATAAGACCAGCAGAGGGAAACGAATAGAATGGGGAGCACAGGGACAAGACATGATAATAAATGACAAACATGACAGTACCCCCCCACTCACCGAGCGCCTCCTGGCGCACTCGAGGAGGAATCCTGGCGGCAACGGAGGAAATCATCGATGAGTGAACGGTCCAGCACGTCCCGAGACGGAACCCAACTCCTCTCCTCAGGACCGTAACCCTCCCAATCCACTAAGTATTGGTGACCCCGTCCCCGAGAACGCATGTCCATGATCTTATGTACCTTGTAAATAGGTGCGCTCGACAAGGACGGGAGGGGGAGGGAAGACGAACGGGGGTGCGAAGAAAGGGCTTAACACAGGAGACATGGAAGACAGGATGGACGCGACGAAGATGTCGCGGAAGAAGCAGTCGCACAGCGACAGGACTGACGACCTGGGAGACACGGAACGGACCAATGAACCGCGGAGTCAACTTACGAGAAGCTGTCGTAAGAGGAAGGTTGCGAGTGGAAAGCCACACTCTCTGGCCGCAACAATACCTTGGACTCTTAATCCTGCGTTTATTGGCGGCTCTCACAGTCTTCCCGCAGACAAAGGCAGACCGGTACTGAAGTCTAAGGCGATGTGAGACCATGGTCGAGAAGGAATGGGAGCGGTCTGAGACGACCGGCAGGAGGAGAGTTACCCGACTTAGTCTGCGCGCAGTCCGAACAAGCAGCCACGAAACGGCGCGTGTCACGCTCCTGAGTCGGCCACCAAAAGCGCTGGCGAATAGACGCAAGAGTGCCTCCAACACCGGGATGACCAGCTAACTTGGCAGAGTGAGCCCACTGAAGAACAGCCAGACGAGTGGAAACAGGAACGAAAAGGAGGTTACTAGGACAAGCGCGCGGCGACGCAGTGTGCGTGAGTGCTTGCTTAACCTGTCTTTCAATTCCCCAGACTGTTAACCCGACAACACGCCCATAAGGAAGAATCCCCTCGGGATCAGTAGAAGCCACAGAAGAACTAAACAGACGGGATAAGGCATCAGGCTTGGTGTTCTTGCTACCCGGACGGTAAGAAATCACAAACTCGAAACGAGCGAAAAACAACGCCCAACGAGCTTGACGGGCATTAAGTCGTTTGGCAGAACGGATGTACTCAAGGTTCTTATGGTCTGTCCAAACGACAAAAGGAACGGTCGCCCCCTCCAACCACTGTCGCCATTCGCCTAGGGCTAAGCGGATGGCGAGCAGTTCACGGTTACCCACATCATAGTTGCGCTCAGATGGCGACAGGCGATGAGAAAAATAAGCGCAAGGATGAACCTTATCGTCAGACTGGAAGCGCTGGGATAGAATGGCTCCCACGCCTACCTCTGAAGGTCAACCTCGACAATGAATTGTCTAGTGACGTCAGGAGTAACGAGGATAGGAGCGGACGTAAAACGTTCTTTTAGAAGATCAAAAGCTCCCTGGGCGGAACCGGACCACTTAAAACACGTCTTGACAGAAGTAAGAGCTGTGAGAGGAGCAGCAACTTGACCGAAATTACGAATGAAACGCCGATAGAAATTAGCGAAACCTAAAAAGCGCTGCAACTCGACACGTGACCTTGGAACGGGCCAATCACTGACAGCTTGACCTTAGCGGAATCCATCTGAATGCCTTCAGCGGAAATAACGGAACCGAGAAAAGTAACGGAGGAGACATGAAAAGAGCACTTCTCAGCCTTTACGTAGAGACAATTCTCTAAAAGGCGCTGTAGAACACGTCGAACGTGCTGAACATGAATCTCGAGTGACGGAGAAAAAATCAGGATATCGTCAAGATAGACAAAAACAAAGATGTTCAGCATGTCTCTCAGAACATCATTAACTAATGCCTGAAAAACAGCTGGCGCATTGGCGAGACCGAACGGCAGAACCCGGTACTCAAAATGCCCTAACGGAGTGTTAAACGCCGTTTTCCACTCGTCCCCCTCTCTGATGCGCACGAGATGGTAAGCGTTACGAAGGTCCAACTTAGTAAAGCACCTGGCTCCCTGCAGAATCTCGAAGGCTGATGACATAAGGGGAAGCGGATAACGATTCTTAACCGTTATGTCATTCAGCCCTCGATAATCCACGCAGGGGCGCAGAGTACCGTCCTTCTTCTTAACAAAGAAGAACCCCGCCCCGGCCGGAGAAGAAGAAGGCACTATGGTACCGGCGCCAAGAGACACAGACAAATAATCCTCGAGAGCCTTACGTTCGGGAGCCGACAGAGAGTATAGTCTACCTCGAGGAGGAGTGGTCCCCGGAAGGAGATCAATACTACAATCATACGACCGGTGAGGAGGAAGGGAGTTGGCTCGGGACCGACTGAAGACCGTGCGCAGATCATGATATTCCTCCGGCACTCCTGTCAAATCGCCAGGTTCCTCCTGAGAAGTAGGGACAGAAGAAACGGGAGGGATGGCAGACATTAAACACTTCACATGACAAGAAACGTTCCAGGATAGGATAGAATTACTAGACCAATTAATAGAAGGATTATGACATACTAGCCAGGGATGACCCAAAACAACAGGTGTAAACGGTGAACGGAAAATCAAAAAGAAATAGTCTCACTGTGGTTACCAGATACTGTGAGAGTTAAAGGTAGTGTCTCAAATTTGATACTGGGAAGATGACTACCATCTAAGGCAAACATGGGCGTAGGCTTGTCTAACGGTCTGAAAGGAATGTTATGTTTCCGACCCCATGCTTCGTCCATGAAACAACCCTCAGCCCCAGAGTCAATCAAGGCACTGCATGTAGCACCCGAACCGGTCCAGCGTAGATGGACCGACATAGTAGTACAAGATCTAGATGAAGAGACCTGAGTAGTAGCGCTCACCAGTAGCCCTCCGCTTACTGATGGGCTCTGGCCTCTTACTGGACATGAATTAACAAAATGTCCAGCAACTCCGCAATAGAGGCACAGGCGGTTGGTGATCCTCCGTTCCCTCTCCTTAGTCGAGATGCGAATCCCTCCCAGCTGCATGGGCTCAGTCTCAAAGCCAGAGGAGGGAGATGGTTGCGATGCGGAGCAGGGAAACACCGTTGATGCGAGCTCTCTTCCACGAGCCCGGTGACGAAGATCTACCCGTCGTTCTATGCGGATGGCGAGAGCAATCAAAGAGTCCACATCTGAAGGAACCTCCCGGGAGAGAATCTCATCCTTAACCACTGCGTGGAGTCCCTCCAGAAAACGAGCGAGCAGCGCCGGCTCGTTCCACTCACTAGAGGCAGCAAGAGTGCGAAACTCAATAGAATAATCCGTTATGGACCGTTCACCTTGGCATAAGGAAGCCAGGGCCCTAGAAGCCTCCCTACCAAAAACTGAACGGTCAAAAACCCGAATCATCTCCTCTTTAAAGTTCTGGAACTTGTTAGAGCAATCAGCCCTTGCCTCCCAGATAGCTGTGCCCCATTCTCGAGCCCGGCCAGTAAGGAGTGAAATGACGTAAGCAACCCGAGCTTCTCTAGAGTATGTGTTGGGTTGAGAGAGAACACAATCTCACACTGCGTGAGAAAGGAGCGGCACTCAGTGGGCTGCCCGGAGTAGCAAGGTGGGTTATTAACCCTAGGTTCTGGAGGCTCGGCAGGCCAGGAAGTAACAGGTGGCACGAGACGTAGACTCTGGAACTGTCCAGAGGTCGGAAACCTGAGCGGCCAGGTTCTCCACGGCATGGCGAGCAGCAGACAATTCCTGCTCGTGTCTGCCGAGCATGGCTCCTTGGATCTTGACGGCAGTGTAACGAGCGTCTGAAGTCGCTGGGTCCATTCCTTGGTCGGTTCCTTCTGTCATGCAGGTGATAGAGGACCCAAAAGCGACTTAACAGAAACAGAGTTTATTCAAGTCCAAACAGGGAATAACAGAAATCCTCTAGTCTGTAGAGGGGAATAACAAGAGAAGCGGCCACAGACTGCAGGTCGCCGGGTAGGCGCAGGCCGTAGTAGACAGAGACACCTGCTCACACGCAGCATCTGATGAAGGCAAAAACACGACAGGACAGGGCGAAACACAATCACAGCATGGTGAATACAAAACAAGGAACCGACGGGACAGGAACGGAACACAAAGGAATAAATAGGGACTCTAATCAGGGGAAAGGATCGGGAACAGGTGTGGGAAGACTAAATGATGATTAGGGGAATAGGAACAGCTGGGAGCAGGAACGGAACGATAGAGAGAAGAGAGAGCGAGAGAGTGAGAGAGGGAGGGGGAGAGAGAGGGATAGAAGGAGGGAAAGAACCAAATAAGACCAGCAGAGGGAAACGAATAGAATGGGGAGCACAGGGACAAGACATGATAATAAATGACAAACATGACACATACATACATACATACATACATACATACATACATACATACATACATACATACATACATACATACATACATACATACATACATACATACATACATACATACATACATACATACATACATACATACATACATACATACATACATACATACATACATACATACATACATACATACATACATACACACACACATATATACACATGCACACGTACTCAAAAAAAAAAGTAAAAAAACAAAATAAAAAACATATAACACTTGCAGCAGCACTATCAAGGTTCTTATCAGCTATTTCAAGCATTCGCTGAGACGACGGGCCAATAATTTGTTTTTAGGTTTT